>NC_143218.1:4456573-4730573 GCF_030267445.1 Bombyx mandarina
AGTTCGCGTATTAAAATTCAACAAACCTTTGGATCTCTCCAATAATATTTATTATGTGTTGTAACGTAATGTTACAACTTAAATTGTCTGCAAAATAAAAAGATAAAAAAAAAACCTTAAAACAAAAGTATTAATGTTCAAAGCAGTTATTTTATCGACTGTACCGCTGAGGTGAGAACAATAGTTCCCACCTCCCCCCGAGACGTAGGTTCGGCTGGCGCAGACACTGCGCAGCCGCCGGAGTCGTCACTAGACTTCCTTATTAGTCTTACGTTTGTATTCGAGTTCAGTTAAAGTTCGTTTTCAAACCTAGACGACTTACCTACAAATAATTTATTTAAAAAATATATTTAGTACAGCAATATCGTGTGCTGTTTAATATTAACACGATTAAAATAAACGGATTCGACCCCGCTTTTAGGGGTTCATGCCTTGCTGCCTTTCACGCTTCTTGCTTCGCTTGATAATCTGCGTCTGTGCTGAAAAGGTCATCTCCGCACAGTAACCCGTACCCTGGTGATCTAGCCAGCCCAGGAAACCTCCAGGAGTCCAGACGTGGTGCTTCAGCGGGTCAACCCACGTCCGTTGGCTGCCGGAATTCAGGAGGGTAACCTACAGAGGGAGAGTCAGATCGGCCGTACAACCACACCCTACAAATTTGTGTGCTCAACTGCCTGTTTTTTTTTTGTAATATATATTCTTTTAACTGAGACACTAGTTTTTTTTCTTTTTTTTTAAAGGAAAGACTAAGCAGTTGTCGCACTGGCGCCCAACGTGGGGCTCGAACCCACGACCCTGAGATTAAGAGTCTCATGCTCTACCGACTGAGCTAGCCGGGCTTCAGGAGGGTAACCTACAGAGGGAGAGTCAGATCGGCCGTACAACCACACCCTACAAATTTGTGTGCTCAACTGCCTGTTTTTTTTTGTAATATATATTCTTTTAACTGAGACACTAGTTTTTTTTCTTTTTTTTAAAGGAAAGACTAAGCAGTTGTCGCACTGTACATGTCCTATATTGTGTTATTTTTGTGTACCTACATTTTTAGTTTATGATACTCTTACAAACCTAACGTTTTTTATTTAAGATTTATTTCAAGCAAAAATAGGTACAATCAAAATCAAAAGTGCAATCAGATTTAATTTTTTTTCTTTGTTAATTTAAAATTTAATTAAACAAAAAGCTTGTTTTTTTGTATTAATACAATCCAGACGATTTTTTTATTTAAATAGTACATGTATATTTTTGGTTTATTTGCATTCTTCTGGATTTTTTATTATTTAGTCCTAGACGTTTTATTGGTGCAAACTTTGTAACAGAACGGAGTTTTTTTTCTTAACTATATTCCTTTATTTTATTCGTATGCCATTTCGGGCTAACCCTGAGGTATCACTATGGTTTTTACGATAAAATTTTTATCCCTACAAAAAACTGAACTGGAATACGAAGTTGCGATAAGAGGTGAGACCCCCGGTGCTACGGTGGCTGATCTTAGGAAACAGATTAGCAAATTAAGTCAATCTTTTCCTTCAGAAGATGTATTATGTTCTCATCTCGAACCCCTAGATGATCTTCAAGCTGTTTTGGACTTGCTGAATAAAGTCAATGCAAGTCTCGAGTCAAGCCCTACTGATAAAAGTACATTATCGCGCATAGAAAATATTTTTCATCACCTTTATCATAGGATCAACAGAATAGTGGTTGATGAAGTAGAGAAGCCGCACTCTACTTGTAGTAAACTTTTTAAAGAATTCTACGAAAAATTCCAGACATTAAGCAAAAAGGCAATTGATCCTCTATTAGTTGGTGTATCTAGTTCAGCATCTGCTTCTGTACCTGGCATTCAGGCACCAATTAATGTCGCTGTTACTTGTGATAGAGGTGTTACTTCAGAACTGAGTAGGCTGAAGTTCGATGGTAAGTCATGTATTCGATCTTTTATTCAACGTGTTTACGAATTTAGCGAGGCGCGTAGCATCCCCGACTCAAAACTTCTCTCATCTGCTACAGAAATATTTACAGATGATGCGCTGCATTGGTTCAGGAGTATTAAGGACCAGGTTTCATCTTGGGATGATCTTGTTGTTCTTTTAAAAAAAGATTTTGATAAAGCAGACTATGATTACCGTTTACTTGCTGAGATTCGTGCTAGGACTCAAGGGGAAACGGAAAATATTACGATATACTTAGCTATTCTCTCGGGTATGTTTGCCCGCCTCTTAAAATCACTTTCGGAAGAGGACAAGCTTGAAATAGTATTACATAATATCCGCCCTTGCTATGCAAGCACTCTAGCCTCTGCTACTGAAATATGTAACATTGATCAATTGAGATCCTTGTGCAGGAATTATGAAATTGTTCAGTCTAGGCTCGTCCACTTTCGAGAACCATCTGCAGCGACTTCCGATACCTTGGCACCAGAATTTGCGTACAAATATGCGACCAAGGCGAAATCGACCTACGACTATAAATCTAGCTATAGTTACAACAAACAGTCGTATCAACCATTAAAAATAAACAGGAACACTAATATTAATCAAAAATATCTACACAGTATTGAAGAAAGTCATCACGATGCAAGGGAAAAATTACCCTATTGTCCTAGGTGCCGCAACAATACGCATAGTTTTAGGGACTGCACTAATACGGAAGTTTTGTGTTTTAAGTGTGGTCGCAAGGGAGTTAAGAAACCTGAGTGTTCACATTGTACTGGCAAACAGGCTCCAAAAAACTAAATTTGCAGAATTGTAGCAAACCATTGTCCCTGGAACATGTAAAGATACACCGTACCAGCCGGGATGAATGGAAGAATTGGTTAAAAACAATTAGTTTATTTTTTAATGGCTACAAGGTTGCTTCAATTCTGCATACAAAACCAACTAACGATAAAAGACCCTATATTAATATTAAGATACACGATTTGACAGTTTCCGGCCTTTTGGATTCAGGCTCAGCGGTTACTATTTTAGGCAACAATGCTCATAGCGCATTAGTTAGTCGTGGGCTGGAGTTGTGTACTGATGATAAATTGACTATTATTGCGGCTGGTGGACAAAATCTTAAAAGTATAGGCTATATTAATATGCCAGTGCATTTCGAAAACCAGTTCCACATTATTCAGAGTCACGTAGTTCCAGAAGTTCAATCATCGCTTATTTTAGGGATTGACTTTTGGCACACATTTAAAATTTGCCCGAAGTACTTGAGTTCTCTTCATTTCCCCGGCCCTCCATTGGCTAATTTAGATGTTGGTAGCCCAACCAATTTTTTGCGCTCGTATGATTATTTGGACGAATCACAAAAGGCCGTCGTTGACAATATTACCAAGCAGTTTGAAGAAATATCTTTTGAGCGCAAAGGACTTGGACGCACAAACTTAATTACTCACCACATCGACACGGGGAATTCTCCTCCTGTGAGACAGCGCTACTATAGGCTTTCACCAGAAAAACAGAGAATCCTAGTCGAGCAAGTAGACGAAATGCTCCAGCTTGATGTAGTTGAGCCTTGTGAGAGTGCCTGGCAATCCCCGGTATTGTTAGTCACTAAAAAAGATGGTCAGCCACGGTTTTGCTTAGATAGTAGGAAGCTTAACTCTGTTACGAAACGTGACGCTTATAACTTACCTTACATATCGGAGATATTGGACAACTTGCGAGACGCGCGCTATCTTAGCAGTATTGACTTATCAAAGGCTTTCTGGCAATTACCAATAGCACTCGAAGATAGGGACAAGACGGCATTTTACGTTCCGGGACGAGGGACGTTACGGTTTAAGACTACACCGTTTGGTTTGACCAATGCGCCTTCTACGCAACAGCGGTTAGTCGATTTATTGTTTGGCAACATGGATCACAAGGCGTTCGCATATTTAGATGATGTGATAATAGTAAGTAGCACGTTTGATGAGCATGTTAGTCTTCTTCTTCGCGTGTTAGACAAACTGCGCCATGCTAATCTAACAATTAATTTAGAAAAGTGTGAATTTTTTCGAAGTAAACTTAAATATTTAGGCTATGTGGTCGACGCGAATGGTTTGCGGACTGATCCGGATAAAGTTACAGCCATTCTAAATTACCCAACTCCTACATGTCGTAAGGACTTGAAACGGTTCCTAGGCACGGCAACATGGTACCGGAGATTTGTCCCAAACTTTAGCACTATCGCAGGGCCGCTTAATAGGTTGACATCGAACAAAAAATCAACACCTCCCTTCCAGTGGACAGATGAGGCCGACACTGCGTTCAAAAAACTTAAGGAATCTTTGGTCTCTGCACCTGTTCTCTCCTGTCCAAATTATGATCTGCCTTTCGAAGTCCATACAGATGCTAGTAATTATGGGATAGGTGGTATGCTCACACAAACTATTGACGGGAAAGAGCACCCTATAGCGTATATGAGCAAGTCTTTATCGGGGGCCGAAAAGAATTATAGCATTACCGAACGTGAGACCTTAGCTGTTCTCGTGGCTCTCGAGCACTGGCGTTGCTATCTGGAGAACGGAAAGACATTCACAGTTTACACAGATCACAGCGCACTTAAGTGGTTCCTTTCCTTGAACAATCCTACGGGTAGGCTTACACGTTGGGGAGTTCGATTATCGTCGTTTGATTTTGAAATCAAACACCGCCGCGGTGTAGACAATGTGATTCCCGACGCTTTGTCTAGAGCTGTCCCGGTCAATACTATCACTACTGCTAAATCACTCACGACTTCTAGTGATGATTGGTATAAGACCCTTTATAATAATTGTTTGACCCAGCCTGTACATTATCCAAATTATCATATCAAAAATGACGCTCTTTTCCGTTGTAGTAAGAATAAGTGTTATCTCACAAATGAATTTTCGTGGAAAGAGGTAGTTCCTTCAGAACTTAGAAACACTGTCATTGCTGAGAATCATAGTGAGCCAACTGCTGGTCATTTGGGTATTTTTAAGACCTACAGACGTATTGCCCTTAGATACTATTGGCCAGGCATGTATCGAGACGTAGCAAATTTCGTAGGTTCATGTTCCACTTGTCTCAAGTACAAAATTCAAAATCATGCTACTCTTGGAGAAATGGGTCGCCCCAAGCAGTGCTCTCGACCGTATCAGATGTTATCGATTGATTTAATGGGTCCTTTGCCTGTGACTCGAAAACAAAATTGCTATATTCTAGTGATAACTTGCTGTTTTTCGAAATTTTGTCACATTTATCCAATTAAAAAGGCAACTTCAGACATTATAGTCCGAATTTTAGTGGAGCAAATTTTCCTCGTTCATGGTGTGCCTCAAACAATTTTTCTCGATAATGGCTCTCAGTTCATTAGTAGTCATACAAATGCACTATTCAAAAAGTATAACATACCAAACGTATTTTTCACGCCAAAATATACCCCCCAGGTGAATACCGTAGAGCGGTATAATAAAACAATTATTACTTGTATTTCTACGTTTGTTGATAGCGATCATCGGTCATGGGATACTTTTATTCCTAGTGTCCAGTTTGCCATTAATAATTCGGTTAACGAGGCTACTGGTTTCACTCCGTCATTTCTTGTCTTTGGCAGAGAACTAGTAATATGTGGCTCTCATTATACTGATATTGATTTGGGTGATCAAGTTTTGTTTCTACCTCGAGATGTGTATGCCGAAAACCTAGGGTGTTTGAGCTCCATCTTCGATCAAGTTCAGAAATCTCTATATCACGCACACGTAAAAAACACTGCTAACTATAATTTACGCAGAAAGCCTTTTGAATTTAATGTAGGAGATACTGTTTATAAACGCGCTTACGTCCTGAGTGACAAAGATAAGTATTTTAGTAAGAAGTTAGCACCGAAATATATCAAGTGCAAAGTTGTCGAAAAACTCTCGCCACTTGTCTACGTCCTAGAAGACATGTCGGGTAAAAACATAGGCACTTGGCATATTAAAGACTTGAAAATATTAGGACAACACTCATAGTTGTTACGTTTCGTTTTTGTTGCCCATGCCCATTAAAATCTTTTTTTACATTTCTTGCAAAAAGTCGTAAACCGATAAGACTTATGACTTTCGTTAGGCTATGGAGTCTTATAATTATGCATATTATTTGATTTATTTTGACTGTTGGTGAAGTATGAAAGGTTGTGTGAAAGGTGATTGTAAGAAATTGATACACGCTTGAAAATTGCGGATTTTAATTTTAAGATTAAAATCCTTATGCGCGACGGGGGGTAATGTAACGTAATGTTACAACTTAAATTGTCTGCAAAATAAAAAGATAAAAAAAAAACCTTAAAACAAAAGTATTAATGTTCAAAGCAGTTATTTTATCGACTGTACCGCTGAGGTGAGAACAATAGTTCCCACCTCCCCCCGAGACGTAGGTTCGGCTGGCGCAGACACTGCGCAGCCGCCGGAGTCGTCACTAGACTTCCTTATTAGTCTTACGTTTGTATTCGAGTTCAGTTAAAGTTCGTTTTCAAACCTAGACGACTTACCTACAAATAATTTATTTAAAAAATATATTTAGTACAGCAATATCGTGTGCTGTTTAATATTAACACGATTAAAATAAACGGATTCGACCCCGCTTTTAGGGGTTCATGCCTTGCTGCCTTTCACGCTTCTTGCTTCGCTTGATAATCTGCGTCTGTGCTGAAAAGGTCATCTCCGCACAGTAACCCGTACCCTGGTGATCTAGCCAGCCCAGGAAACCTCCAGGAGTCCAGACGTGGTGCTTCAGCGGGTCAACCCACGTCCGTTGGCTGCTGGAATTCAGGAGGGTAACCTACAGAGGGAGAGTCAGATCGGCCGTACAACCACACCCTACAAATTTGTGTGCTCAACTGCCTGTTTTTTTTTTGTAATATATATTCTTTTAACTGAGACACTAGTTTTTTTTCTTTTTTTTTAAAGGAAAGACTAAGCAGTTGTCGCACTGTACATGTCCTATATTGTGTTATTTTTGTGTACCTACATTTTTAGTTTATGATACTCTTACAAACCTAACGTTTTTTATTTAAGATTTATTTCAAGCAAAAATAGGTACAATCAAAATCAAAAGTGCAATCAGATTTAATTTTTTTTCTTTGTTAATTTAAAATTTAATTAAACAAAAAGCTTGTTTTTTTGTATTAATACAATCCAGACGATTTTTTTATTTAAATAGTACATGTATATTTTTGGTTTATTTGCATTCTTCTGGATTTTTTATTATTTAGTCCTAGACGTTTTATTGGTGCAAACTTTGTAACAGAACGGAGTTTTTTTTTCTTAACTATATTCCTTTATTTTATTCGTATGCCATTTCGGGCTAACCCTGAGGTATCACTATGGTTTTTACGATAAAATTTTTATCCCTACAAAAAACTGAACTGGAATACGAAGTTGCGATAAGAGGTGAGACCCCCGGTGCTACGGTGGCTGATCTTAGGAAACAGATTAGCAAATTAAGTCAATCTTTTCCTTCAGAAGATGTATTATGTTCTCATCTCGAACCCCTAGATGATCTTCAAGCTGTTTTGGACTTGCTGAATAAAGTCAATGCAAGTCTCGAGTCAAGCCCTACTGATAAAAGTACATTATCGCGCATAGAAAATATTTTTCATCACCTTTATCATAGGATCAACAGAATAGTGGTTGATGAAGTAGAGAAGCCGCACTCTACTTGTAGTAAACTTTTTAAAGAATTCTACGAAAAATTCCAGACATTAAGCAAAAAGGCAATTGATCCTCTATTAGTTGGTGTATCTAGTTCAGCATCTGCTTCTGTACCTGGCATTCAGGCACCAATTAATGTCGCTGTTACTTGTGATAGAGGTGTTACTTCAGAACTGAGTAGGCTGAAGTTCGATGGTAAGTCATGTATTCGATCTTTTATTCAACGTGTTTACGAATTTAGCGAGGCGCGTAGCATCCCCGACTCAAAACTTCTCTCATCTGCTACAGAAATATTTACAGATGATGCGCTGCATTGGTTCAGGAGTATTAAGGACCAGGTTTCATCTTGGGATGATCTTGTTGTTCTTTTAAAAAAAGATTTTGATAAAGCAGACTATGATTACCGTTTACTTGCTGAGATTCGTGCTAGGACTCAAGGGGAAACGGAAAATATTACGATATACTTAGCTATTCTCTCGGGTATGTTTGCCCGCCTCTTAAAATCACTTTCGGAAGAGGACAAGCTTGAAATAGTATTACATAATATCCGCCCTTGCTATGCAAGCACTCTAGCCTCTGCTACTGAAATATGTAACATTGATCAATTGAGATCCTTGTGCAGGAATTATGAAATTGTTCAGTCTAGGCTCGTCCACTTTCGAGAACCATCTGCAGCGACTTCCGATACCTTGGCACCAGAATTTGCGTACAAATATGCGACCAAGGCGAAATCGACCTACGACTATAAATCTAGCTATAGTTACAACAAACAGTCGTATCAACCATTAAAAATAAACAGGAACACTAATATTAATCAAAAATATCTACACAGTATTGAAGAAAGTCATCACGATGCAAGGGAAAAATTACCCTATTGTCCTAGGTGCCGCAACAATACGCATAGTTTTAGGGACTGCACTAATACGGAAGTTTTGTGTTTTAAGTGTGGTCGCAAGGGAGTTAAGAAACCTGAGTGTTCACATTGTACTGGCAAACAGGCTCCAAAAAACTAAATTTGCAGAATTGTAGCAAACCATTGTCCCTGGAACATGTAAAGATACACCGTACCAGCCGGGATGAATGGAAGAATTGGTTAAAAACAATTAGTTTATTTTTTAATGGCTACAAGGTTGCTTCAATTCTGCATACAAAACCAACTAACGATAAAAGACCCTATATTAATATTAAGATACACGATTTGACAGTTTCCGGCCTTTTGGATTCAGGCTCAGCGGTTACTATTTTAGGCAACAATGCTCATAGCGCATTAGTTAGTCGTGGGCTGGAGTTGTGTACTGATGATAAATTGACTATTATTGCGGCTGGTGGACAAAATCTTAAAAGTATAGGCTATATTAATATGCCAGTGCATTTCGAAAACCAGTTCCACATTATTCAGAGTCACGTAGTTCCAGAAGTTCAATCATCGCTTATTTTAGGGATTGACTTTTGGCACACATTTAAAATTTGCCCGAAGTACTTGAGTTCTCTTCATTTCCCCGGCCCTCCATTGGCTAATTTAGATGTTGGTAGCCCAACCAATTTTTTGCGCTCGTATGATTATTTGGACGAATCACAAAAGGCCGTCGTTGACAATATTACCAAGCAGTTTGAAGAAATATCTTTTGAGCGCAAAGGACTTGGACGCACAAACTTAATTACTCACCACATCGACACGGGGAATTCTCCTCCTGTGAGACAGCGCTACTATAGGCTTTCACCAGAAAAACAGAGAATCCTAGTCGAGCAAGTAGACGAAATGCTCCAGCTTGATGTAGTTGAGCCTTGTGAGAGTGCCTGGCAATCCCCGGTATTGTTAGTCACTAAAAAAGATGGTCAGCCACGGTTTTGCTTAGATAGTAGGAAGCTTAACTCTGTTACGAAACGTGACGCTTATAACTTACCTTACATATCGGAGATATTGGACAACTTGCGAGACGCGCGCTATCTTAGCAGTATTGACTTATCAAAGGCTTTCTGGCAATTACCAATAGCACTCGAAGATAGGGACAAGACGGCATTTTACGTTCCGGGACGAGGGACGTTACGGTTTAAGACTACACCGTTTGGTTTGACCAATGCGCCTTCTACGCAACAGCGGTTAGTCGATTTATTGTTTGGCAACATGGATCACAAGGCGTTCGCATATTTAGATGATGTGATAATAGTAAGTAGCACGTTTGATGAGCATGTTAGTCTTCTTCTTCGCGTGTTAGACAAACTGCGCCATGCTAATCTAACAATTAATTTAGAAAAGTGTGAATTTTTTCGAAGTAAACTTAAATATTTAGGCTATGTGGTCGACGCGAATGGTTTGCGGACTGATCCGGATAAAGTTACAGCCATTCTAAATTACCCAACTCCTACATGTCGTAAGGACTTGAAACGGTTCCTAGGCACGGCAACATGGTACCGGAGATTTGTCCCAAACTTTAGCACTATCGCAGGGCCGCTTAATAGGTTGACATCGAACAAAAAATCAACACCTCCCTTCCAGTGGACAGATGAGGCCGACACTGCGTTCAAAAAACTTAAGGAATCTTTGGTCTCTGCACCTGTTCTCTCCTGTCCAAATTATGATCTGCCTTTCGAAGTCCATACAGATGCTAGTAATTATGGGATAGGTGGTATGCTCACACAAACTATTGACGGGAAAGAGCACCCTATAGCGTATATGAGCAAGTCTTTATCGGGGGCCGAAAAGAATTATAGCATTACCGAACGTGAGACCTTAGCTGTTCTCGTGGCTCTCGAGCACTGGCGTTGCTATCTGGAGAACGGAAAGACATTCACAGTTTACACAGATCACAGCGCACTTAAGTGGTTCCTTTCCTTGAACAATCCTACGGGTAGGCTTACACGTTGGGGAGTTCGATTATCGTCGTTTGATTTTGAAATCAAACACCGCCGCGGTGTAGACAATGTGATTCCCGACGCTTTGTCTAGAGCTGTCCCGGTCAATACTATCACTACTGCTAAATCACTCACGACTTCTAGTGATGATTGGTATAAGACCCTTTATAATAATTGTTTGACCCAGCCTGTACATTATCCAAATTATCATATCAAAAATGACGCTCTTTTCCGTTGTAGTAAGAATAAGTGTTATCTCACAAATGAATTTTCGTGGAAAGAGGTAGTTCCTTCAGAACTTAGAAACACTGTCATTGCTGAGAATCATAGTGAGCCAACTGCTGGTCATTTGGGTATTTTTAAGACCTACAGACGTATTGCCCTTAGATACTATTGGCCAGGCATGTATCGAGACGTAGCAAATTTCGTAGGTTCATGTTCCACTTGTCTCAAGTACAAAATTCAAAATCATGCTACTCTTGGAGAAATGGGTCGCCCCAAGCAGTGCTCTCGACCGTATCAGATGTTATCGATTGATTTAATGGGTCCTTTGCCTGTGACTCGAAAACAAAATTGCTATATTCTAGTGATAACTTGCTGTTTTTCGAAATTTTGTCACATTTATCCAATTAAAAAGGCAACTTCAGACATTATAGTCCGAATTTTAGTGGAGCAAATTTTCCTCGTTCATGGTGTGCCTCAAACAATTTTTCTCGATAATGGCTCTCAGTTCATTAGTAGTCATACAAATGCACTATTCAAAAAGTATAACATACCAAACGTATTTTTCACGCCAAAATATACCCCCCAGGTGAATACCGTAGAGCGGTATAATAAAACAATTATTACTTGTATTTCTACGTTTGTTGATAGCGATCATCGGTCATGGGATACTTTTATTCCTAGTGTCCAGTTTGCCATTAATAATTCGGTTAACGAGGCTACTGGTTTCACTCCGTCATTTCTTGTCTTTGGCAGAGAACTAGTAATATGTGGCTCTCATTATACTGATATTGATTTGGGTGATCAAGTTTTGTTTCTACCTCGAGATGTGTATGCCGAAAACCTAGGGTGTTTGAGCTCCATCTTCGATCAAGTTCAGAAATCTCTATATCACGCACACGTAAAAAACACTGCTAACTATAATTTACGCAGAAAGCCTTTTGAATTTAATGTAGGAGATACTGTTTATAAACGCGCTTACGTCCTGAGTGACAAAGATAAGTATTTTAGTAAGAAGTTAGCACCGAAATATATCAAGTGCAAAGTTGTCGAAAAACTCTCGCCACTTGTCTACGTCCTAGAAGACATGTCGGGTAAAAACATAGGCACTTGGCATATTAAAGACTTGAAAATATTAGGACAACACTCATAGTTGTTACGTTTCGTTTTTGTTGCCCATGCCCATTAAAATCTTTTTTACATTTCTTGCAAAAAGTCGTAAACCGATAAGACTTATGACTTTCGTTAGGCTATGGAGTCTTATAATTATGCATATTATTTGATTTATTTTGACTGTTGGTGAAGTATGAAAGGTTGTGTGAAAGGTGATTGTAAGAAATTGATACACGCTTGAAAATTGCGGATTTTAATTTTAAGATTAAAATCCTTATGCGCGACGGGGGGTAATGTAACGTAATGTTACAACTTAAATTGTCTGCAAAATAAAAAGATAAAAAAAAAACCTTAAAACAAAAGTATTAATGTTCAAAGCAGTTATTTTATCGACTGTACCGCTGAGGTGAGAACAATAGTTCCCACCTCCCCCCGAGACGTAGGTTCGGCTGGCGCAGACACTGCGCAGCCGCCGGAGTCGTCACTAGACTTCCTTATTAGTCTTACGTTTGTATTCGAGTTCAGTTAAAGTTCGTTTTCAAACCTAGACGACTTACCTACAAATAATTTATTTAAAAAATATATTTAGTACAGCAATATCGTGTGCTGTTTAATATTAACACGATTAAAATAAACGGATTCGACCCCGCTTTTAGGGGTTCATGCCTTGCTGCCTTTCACGCTTCTTGCTTCGCTTGATAATCTGCGTCTGTGCTGAAAAGGTCATCTCCGCACAGTAACCCGTACCCTGGTGATCTAGCCAGCCCAGGAAACCTCCAGGAGTCCAGACGTGGTGCTTCAGCGGGTCAACCCACGTCCGTTGGCTGCTGGAATTCAGGAGGGTAACCTACAGAGGGAGAGTCAGATCGGCCGTACAACCACACCCTACAAATTTGTGTGCTCAACTGCCTGTTTTTTTTTTGTAATATATATTCTTTTAACTGAGACACTAGTTTTTTTTCTTTTTTTTTAAAGGAAAGACTAAGCAGTTGTCGCAGTGTGTATATTTTTTTTTTATTAATTTTAAAATCTAAAATAATTAAGAACAGCGTCATCTACCGTTCACATTTGAAACAGAATTTAATTCGGTTTAAATTTGTAAAAGTTGATGTTGATTATTATTACACTAATTAATTGAGCGTTTCATTAGCTTTTAAGCTGAGTGACTATTTATAGTTTATTTTTATTCTATTGTCTATTTTTGTTAAGTAATAAATGAGCAAAAAATAATACTTAACAAAAAGATATGAAATCCGAACAAAAACAGTTTCACTGTAAAAAATTGCGCCAAGTCCACGTTCATAAAACTCATCTCAATAACATTTGCACTTTACAAAAAAAATAAGACTCATTTCAATAACTTTCATTCTCTACAAAAAGATGTGAAATACAAAAAAATACCAAGAAACCGTCATAAAGTTGAAAAAATTAAAAAAAAAATTGATGAAAATTTAAAAATAAAAAAAAGTGTGTGTGTCCGCTCCGACGCACGACTGGAGTTTACTGGATATAAAAAATTAAACGAAACAATACGAGAAATAGTTCTATATTACGACAACACGATACACTACAGATTATTAACAAATTAACGAGACACAAAACAAACGACTAACAAATATATGAAAATACAATAATGAGAGAAACGCGCGATCAGTACGAGGCTTTGTGGCGGACTGCCGGCGCAGCAGCCCGGCGCGCATTTCGTGTGACATGCGCATAACGCATTTCGTGTGACATGCTAGTACGATTTTGGTCCCCATAATTTTCATACCCCGGGCCTATATATGTAAATCGATTCTAAAGGAGTAAACTCCAAAAATAAAAAAAGTGTGTGTCCGCTCCGACGCACGACTGGAGTTTACTGGATATAAAAAATTAAACGAAACAATACGAGAAATAGTTCTATATTACGACAACACGATACACTACAGATTATTAACAAATTAACGAGACACAAAACAAACGACTAACAAATATATGAAAATACAATAATGAGAGAAACGCGCGATCAGTACGAGGCTTTGTGGCGGACTGCCGGCGCAGCAGCCCGGCGTCACCTGCGATAACGCGGCCGCGCGTTGGCTCCTGATTGGCGCGCGCACGCATCACGCAATCAGGAGCCAATCAGGCGCATAACGCATTTCGTGTGACATGCTAGTACGATTTTGGTCCCCATAATTTTCATACCCCGGGCCTATATATGTAAATCGATTCTAAAGGAGTAAACTCCAAAAAAAAAGTGTGTGTGTCCGCTCCGACGCACGACTGGAGTTTACTGGATATAAAAAATTAAACGAAACAATACGAGAAATAGTTCTATATTACGACAACACGATACACTACAGATTATTAACAAATTAACGAGACACAAAACAAACGACTAACAAATATATGAAAATACAATAATGAGAGAAACGCGCGATCAGTACGAGGCTTTGTGGCGGACTGCCGGCGCAGCAGCCCGGCGTCACCTGCGATAACGCATTTCGTGTGACATGCTCAATCAGGCGCATAACGCATTTCGTGTGACATGCTAGTACGATTTTGGTCCCCATAATTTTCATACCCCGGGCCTATATATGTAAATCGATTCTAAAGGAGTAAACTCCAATTATCGTACTTGGCGCGCGTCATTGAGTACCCTAAAATTTTTCGTAAGAATTTCAACCCGAGAAAAAAACCATTTTGCTTTAATATACAGTGAAAGCTGAAAAAGTTACCCAGGTTGTCTTTTTCGCTCTTGTTAGCGTTTTATGAGAAATTGAGACAGAACTACGGTAATTTTCAACAGCTCTCACTATATACCTATGGGTTATTATATGCCAAATCGACCACTTTTGCATTCGACCCCTTTAGATTCAGCTGAAACTTTATTATTCTTTTCTACCCTTTGAAAAACATTTTTGAGAATTTTTTCAAATATTTTGAAGCCAACGTATACATACGTATCGACTCGTAAGTAGTTTGTATTTGTATAAGCGAACACGAGAGGGTGTTTAGTTCAAATCATAAAATATGAGTGGGAAATAAAAAAAATTCAAATAACATACGTATGAGATGTCGATTTTACCTAACTTTTGTAAAACTTATTATGAAATAATAATTCATTAATTACATTTATGCATTTCATAGTTTGACCTACTTATAAATTTCTAAACATTGAAAGGATGTTCATTTATCCTGAAAAAATTTGGGGTACTCAATGACGCGCGCCAAGTACGATAATTTTAATTTTTTGGAGTTTACTCCTTTAGAATCGATTTACATATATAGGCCCGGGGTATGAAAATTATGGGGACCAAAATCGTACTAGCATGTCACACGAAATGCGTTATGCGCCTGATTGCGCATGTCACACGAAATGCGTTATCGCAGGTGACGCCGGGCTGCTGCGCCGGCAGTCCGCCACAAAGCCTCGTACTGATCGCGCGTTTCTCTCATTATTGTATTTTCATATATTTGTTAGTCGTTTGTTTTGTGTCTCGTTAATTTGTTAATAATCTGTAGTGTATCGTGTTGTCGTAATATAGAACTATTTCTCGTATTGTTTCGTTTAATTTTTTATATCCAGTAAACTCCAGTCGTGCGTCGGAGCGGACACACACACTTTTTTTTTATTTTTAAATTTTCAACAAATTTTTTTTTTATTTTTTCAACTTTATGACGGTTTCTTGGTATTTTTTTGTATTTCACATCTTTTTGTAGAGAATGAAAGTTATTGAAATGAGTCTTATTTTTTTTGTAAAGTGCAAATGTTATTGAGATGAGTTTTATGAACGTGGACTTGGCGCAATTTTTTACAGTGAAACTGTTTTTGTTCG
Organism: Bombyx mandarina; assembly: GCF_030267445.1. NCBI lineage: Eukaryota > Metazoa > Arthropoda > Insecta > Lepidoptera > Bombycidae > Bombyx > Bombyx mandarina. The sequence goes on from NC_143218.1 coordinate 4,472,213, forward strand.
GATTTCATATATTTCAAATACCTTTTGGTGTGCTAAAATTTTTCGTAGGTCACTCAGGTATATAAGTTATCTAGAAATAGTTATAAATAGGCATCTACGCATATAATTTAAAGAAGATTCGACAACTTTCTCCAAATATTGTAGATGTCTTATTAAATATGAATTTTATTAACTTATTTGTTTGTTAATTATAGTTTTGCAATTTTTTTCTATCAATGTAACATGTAATCTTATGTTTTTCGAGTAATTAAAGTGTAAATTTTAAAATGAAAACTTGTATATAATAATTAAAAAAATATATTCGAATTCGAGTTTTTTTTCGATTTTTTGCATTTTCTGAGAAGATTTACTATAGTAACATATATATTTTTTTTCACCATCGGAAAAAAGAGATTTCAACGAACAGAAAACATACAATTTTTTTGAAAAAAGCTGATATTTTGACGGGTGAATTTTCGATTGAAAATTAGGGTCCTTTTTCGATATTATTTCAAAATAAGGTGAAAAAATAAATATTTCTAATCAAATAAATTACAGCGTATTTGGGACATAAAAAGGTAAGTTTGCAGCAAATTTCGTGTAAAAAGTTTTTTTTTTTGAAAAAGATAAAAATAAAAAACCCAAAAACTTGGTTTTTTTAATTTTTCACTTAAATTTTGAGGTTATGTGAAAAAGTGTTAGATCTTTTTATTACCTACAACTTTGCCATTTGACTTTTTTCCATAGGACTTTTAGTTTTGCCGGAAATCGAGAAAAACCGTTTTTTACCCTAAACCTACCCCTCCCAACCCCTTCCCGACCTCAGATCGCCCTTAAATTATTTTTCCTTTCATTTTTATAATATTCCCCTCCTTTTGTAATGGGTTTCATCCTACTATTAAGAGAAAAACCAAGAAAACCTACATAAAATCTTATTCTTATCCTTATCCTTATCCTTATCCTTATCCTTATCCTTATCCTTATCTAAGGATAAGTCCTTATCCTTATCCTTATCCTTATCCTTATCCTTATCCTTATCCTTATCCTTATCCTTATCCTTATCCTTATCCTTATCCTTATCCTTATCCTTATCCTTATCCTTATCCTTATCCTTATCCTTATCCTTATCCTTATCCTTATCCTTATCCTTATCCTTATCCTTATCCTTATCCTTATCCTTATCCTTATCCTTATCCTTATCCTTATCCTTATCCTTATCCTTATCCTTATCCTTATCCTTATCCTTATCCTTATCCTTATCCTTATCCTTATCCTTATCCTTATCCTTATCCTTATCCTTATCCTTATCCTTATTCTTATCCTTATCCTTATTCTTATTCTTATTCTTATTCTTATTCTTATTCTTATTCTTATTCTTATTCTTATTCTTATTCTTATTCTTATTCTTATTCTTATTCTTATTCTTATTCTTATTCTTATTCTTATTCTTATTCTTATTCTTATTCTTATTCTTATTCTTATTCTTATTCTTATTCTTATTCTTATTCTTATTCTTATTCTTATTCTTATTCTTATTCTTATTCTTATTCTTATTCTTATTCTTATTCTTATTCTTATTCTTATTCTTATTCTTATTCTTATTCTTATTCTTATTCTTATTCTTATTCTTATTCTTATTCTTATTCTTATTCTTATTCTTATTCTTATTCTTATTCTTATTCTTATTCTTATTCTTATTCTTATTCTTATTAGTATTTTGTTGCCAATGAGCCTGATATTTTGAGGGTAGATCGGTCTGCGCGTCGAGCAGTGTTGGTTGATAACACCATTCTTCATGACGAGAAAGAAACAAAGAAAGAAACCCCTTTATCCCTTTTTACGAAAATTGCACGGACGGAGGAGTATGAAATTTTCCACACTTATAGAGAATATAGAGAGGAAGTGCACAATGCTAATATTTTTTTTAAATAATGCATAAAAGATACATTAAATCAATAAAGAAAACATTACACACACTGCATACCATGTATTAGACGCACACACGCATGCATAATGCATACTATTTATTGTCAAACTTTTGTTCTTGACGTCTGTTGTCAAATTGAGAATTGATTAAATATTGTTTGTCTTTGTTAATGTTTTTTATAGTGCAGTCTTGGCGAAATTTGTGATTATAGAAGTATAAAATATAATCATAATAGTGTACAAACTTACAATTCCAATTAATTATAGTCGAATTTCGACTAGTGCGGGACCTCTAGTTAAAATTAAAATACGGCTGGATCTAAATGTCTTAGTTACCAGGTCATAAAATCCATTAAAAAAAATAAAAAAAGCGAGCCAGGTAGTTATTTAGTTTATAGTGACATCTATCGGATTTCGTATAAACTACAATACAAGGCTATAAACTACATTAAAAGGCCAACGGCGTGAACAGCTTAGTTTCTGAAATATTTACAGAGAGCGGTATTTTAAACAAAAGTAATATTTAAATTATCACTAAAAATATTGTTTAAAAACACAAATGACTGTTAAAATACTCGATTAATACAAATAAATTCTATTTTAACTAACGTTGATACTTTGAATAAATGAAAAATACTAATAGGATTTCATAGTAGACATGTGTAAGTAATGCGAGTGATATTACTCGGGTAATATTACTCTACGATGTAATGCAACATCACACATTACGCGAAGGAAACAAACATCACACCATCACCCAACATGTTTCTTTCTTTGTCGTGTAATGTTGCTTAATACACGAACGGAACCGAGCGAGCGAGACAGACCGATCGACGCAAAATAAATGAGCAGGAGACACGGAATTATTCCTAGTGATTTGGAACCGTATGTCCTGGCCGCTAGGTACATTTTTATACCTATGGTACGTCTGAATTTTAATATAGGTATTTGTGTTTATATTTTTCATGCGGCCAGCCGGTAGTTTCCCGCAAATACTTACTTAATTTTTTATTCGCAACTTTTGTAAAATCGCTAGTTGCTCGTAATTGTTTAGTAATATTTCATATAAATTTTTGTGTTTGATTTGAATTACTTAAGCACTTGTTTGAAGATAGTTTTATTATTTGTTTTAATGCGTGTTTAATAAGTGAAAGAAATAACGGCGTCTAAATGAAAGTACAGTCCTCCTTGGATGCACTTTGAGGATATCGCGCCGAAACAATGCATCTACTGCTCTCGTATATTAACATTATTGTCGAGCTCAATTTGCAGTCTAAGTCGCCATATGAAATCCGTTCATCCCACAATAAATTATATTAAGTAAAAAATAAAATTATTATATTATTAAGTAAGTCAATCTCTGTCAAGTAATATAACAGTGTATTACAATACAAAGTTCATACTTTGTATTGTAATACACTACTGTAATGACACACCCGAATCATTACCTAAGTGATGTGTATGAACACATCACTTAGGTAATGATTCGGGTGTATAGATACAATGTATTCGTCGTCACAGTATCTATTGAACGCACCGAGTAATGTTAAGAGTGATGTGTAATGTTTTCGAGTAATATCACCTGTCTGTAAAAGTGATGTCATATCACATTTCATTGGGAAGTGATGTTTTGCGCAAGTCTATTTCATAGTTAAAATCGTTTCTAATAAAGTGCGACTGCCCCAAAAAAAAAATTTATCAAAAAGGGGTTTTATAAGAAGCCAAATAAAACACCTTCAAGCTATTTTTTTCCATTCAACTAACATTTATTTTGACGTGTTCAACTCTTGCAAAAATCGGTGGCGCGGGACAGCATTACTAGTAACACCATCTATTGGCGACAATCATCAACATATGTGAATTCACATTAGCTTTCGATTCGACTATAATTAATTCGCTGGACGTACCTCCTCGGGATCCTCTAAAAAGTCCACTGAAAAAGTCTCAGTAAATAGGATAATAGGAGTAATGGTAGGACTTCTTGTGAGTCCGCACCACCACCCTGCCTATTTCTGCCGTGAAGCAGTAATGCGTTTCGGTTTGAAGGATGAGGCAGCCGTTGTAACTATACTGAGACCTTAGAACTCATATCTCAAGGTGGGTGGCGGCATTTACGTTGTAGATGTCTATGGGCTCCAGTAACCACTTAACACCAGGTGGGCTGTGAGCTTGCCACCCATCTAAGCAATAAAGAAAAAAGAAAAAAAATACAATTTTACTGAGATTATATTTCATCCCATATCATCTCACCTCATTACACTTAATTTCATGCCAATTGATTAGTGTTTCAAATTAATCAACTTCATTTCATTTCACTTCATATTACCATTTTTCATTTTAATTTTTTTATAAAATATTAGACTGCATGGTATGATACCTTTGCCTTTCCAGTTGAAAAAATACAACTGTTACCACTCATAAATTTGACAACAAAAGAGTATGCATGTGTGTGTGTGTGTGTCAAATACATGGAAGTGTGTGTAATGTTTTCTTTATTGATTTAATCTTATCTATATATTAATACGTGAAGCAAAAACTTTGTATCCCTTTTTACGAAAATTGCGCGGACGGAGGAGTATGAAATTTTCCACACTTATAGAGAATATAGAGAAGAAGTGCACAATGCTAATATTTTTTTAAAATAATGCATAAAAGGTAACATTAAATCAATAAAGAAAACATTACACACACTACATACCATGTATTTGACGCACACACGCATGCGTACTATTTATTGTCAAACCTTTGTTCTTGATCTGTAAGCGGAGTAAAATGTCCCTTCGGAACAAGGTGACACTTTACAAAACTTGCATAAGGCCCATCATGACCTACGCGAGTGTGCTGTTCGCTCACGCGGCCTGCACACACATAGACACTCTCCAATCTCTACAATCCCGCTTTTGCAGGTTAGCCGTCGGAGCTCCGTGGTTCGTGAGGAACGTTGACCTACACGACGACCTGGGCCTCGAATCTATCCAGAAATACATGAAGTCAGCATCGGAACGGTACTTCGATAAGGATATGCGTCATGATAATCGCCTTATCGTTGCCGCCGCTGACTACTCCCCGAATCCTGATCACGCAGGAGCCAGTCACCGTCGACGCCCTAGACAAGTCCTTACAGATCCATCCGCCGGATCTTCTCAGCGGGTCGCGATTCCGACCCGGTAGTAGATTCATTCGCGAAGCAATTGCTCTTGAGTTGTTAGGTCTCCTTCGGAGGCGCTCGGGCAGCTGTTAGCAAATCCCACCCCTCCTGGCTGAGCCTTTGCTCGCCCACCTGTCCTGGTGAAACTGGAAAGGCCTTCGGGCCAACAGTAATCTCTCAAACATAAAAAAAAAAAAGTTCTATCCTCCATGGCTCTGAATACGTTGTGCCCTGATTCCATTTTGATTAAAAAAACCTTGTCTTGACAGCTGACTTCAATTTGAATGTCATTTGACTCCGATGGTTTCGTTTTACTGGTTTTTTTTTTGCCCCGATAATTAACAAGTCGTTGGCGTTAAATAGCCTCTAGAGGGTTGTCGCGTGCGTCTACAAAGAATCGCTCCTTGTGATAAATAAAAAAATACTGCAGTCTATATATTAAATACGTGAAGCAAAAACTTTGTACCCCTTTTTACGAAAATCACGCAGACGGAGGAGCATGAAATTTCGCACTCTTATAGAGATTATAGAGAAGGAGTGCAGAGTGGTAATATTTTTAAAAATTATGCTAAAAAAATACATTAAACCAATAAAAAAAGCACCACCATGTATTTGAGACACACACGCAATGTGTATTATAACTGCTGTTTATCGATTAATTTCTGTGGTCAAATTGAGAATAAATCAATATTGTTTGCCTTTAATATTATTTGTCTATAGTATAGCCTTGGCGAAATCTGTAATTATAGAAGTATAGTCTTTGATAATAGAACCTTAATAATTTTCAAACTTATAATTTAAATTAATTATGCAGGCAGGATGGTGGTACAGGCTGCTGGATAAGTGCCTGGACACAGTTTCAAATATATATTTTTAATGAGGATCGCATTCTTGTGTGTAGGTTAGACCGCGGGACACATTAAGTCTGCTCGTATTTCGTCTCCATCTCGTTGCGGCTTCTTGGAATTGTTCAGAAGGTTCCTGGTATATCGGCATCAGTGTACGTTTGTGGTATACGGATAAGGAAAAAACATAATTGTAAATAGACATGTTTTAACAAAAACCGATTTCAAATAGAAAAAAAAAGATATTCCAAAACAAATTAATATACACTAAAAACAATAATCATCGAAATCGGTTGGCGTGATATTGAGTTATTCATCTATTTGTCGCGCACGTACTTAATGCAAATTAAAGACTTATATGGTTTTCTCATGGATACTTAGAACCCTTCGATGAATTTGAATTAGAGCTAGACAATTAGACGATATAAGAGAAAGAGGAGTGAGTGTTGAGATGACGGCTGTTATGGATAGAATAGAATAACTCGCCTAGTGGGATAAGGTGGAGACAAAATAAGTAAGTAACGCCAGAAAGTTTCTCACTTACTTTCCCATCTGGTGTAAAGTAGTTTGCAAAGTCCACAGGCATCATTGCCAACGCCACCGCCCTCCTGGAGAAATGAGATCTAAGTCTAAATTGTATAACGCTGTGAGTTCGATCTTATTGGAAGGTCACTGCCCGTTCTAAATAGGGAACCTTATTTCCAGCTTATTCGGTATGTATTTGAAAAAATTATTTTCATTTCTTTTCTTACCTATTCTAGTCACCGAACGAGTAGGTGAGCTTACGGGGCTCAGACCTGACGACGTTGCTAACACTGGCCCTAGCAAGAGCAGTGCTTTGCAGAATCTACCACAGGATCAGAAACGCGAGTCACTGAGAAAATCCGGCGAGAAACTCAGTGGGCTGTGTCTGTGGGTTAATTTACTCGCCGAGCCCTTCGTCGCAAGCGACGGGTTCGACGAGAACGGTAATCGGTGCTTGAGGTACCTAAAAGCATCGTTAGTTTTTTTTTAGGATTAAAGGATTACTGGTGGCCCGGAGGCCTTTCCAGTTTCACCAGGACAGGTGGGTGAGCAAAGACTCAGCCAGGAGGCTAATTAATTTAATTAGGTTAATAGGTTAATTAAAGGTTAATAGGCTAGATCAGGGGTCGGCAACCTGTTTGTCCTTAAGGGCGCAATACTAAATTTGAAAATCACCGAGGGCGCATATTTTACAGATAATCAACAGGTATAAATAGGCATTAAAAAAAACAGATTTTTATAACTTTATTTTGTTGGTGTCATACATAATGATACATATAATTCAGTATGAAACTTGGGTGTCCATATGTTCAGCTAATTTCTTATAATTGGGGATATATTTAGAGTTACCGGTCCTTAAGCGATTATCTAAACGTGAGTCATTAAGCTTTGTTCGGTATTGAAATAAAAGAATTATTTCGGATCACTTGGTAGTTTTAAATGCACGGTCTACGCGTGGTCTATTCGAAATACGATCACACACTAACAAAAAATACGTGCGTGTTATTAAAAATACGCTCAAGGATAGCAAACTGCTAATCTATGCACAATCCTAAACTCAACTGACTACTTGCTGTATATCGCCGTTTGACAAGAGTAAGTTCATACATTAGTCCAGCGAGGGCGTATTAAAAATCGGTCGGGGGCGCCGTGTTGCCTACCCCTGGGCTGGATCTTAGTAGCTGCTATATTCGCCTTTGGATGCCAGTCGAGAACAATCAATGTTCTTTATAACATAAATTCTAGATAATCTTAAAATACGTTTGCCCTATTTCTAAGTTGTGAATTTATTGGTGAATGATCAATTTGTTAACATCAAAGCGTGGCGCGGATACTATAAAACTAATTATGTTGTTAAGATATTTTTGTGCACTAAGGTGTATATGATTTTTGTTTTTTAATGAAAATAATTTTTAGTATTATAAATTTAAATAAAAAAGCTTTTATTGGTGCCGCTTGAATCAGGTATTGTAATAGAATGTGTAAGCAATATTTTGTGTCTCCACTGCTGAGATTTGTGGTCCCTGGTCAGCATCTGACCAAGAACGGAGCTCCGTGTCGTGATAAAACTTAAAAGCACTGATAATATAAGATACTTAATAAAGTTTCGTGCTTGTTCTGCTGATTGTCGAAGATTCCCTTAACCCTCACGCAGTCCTCATGTGGTCTCCTGAGCTACTAAGCTTTAAATGATGCGATTGTGCCGATGTCCAAAGCCTGCAGGTACAATTTTTTCTAATAGGCAGCGACTTGGCTCTGCCCCTGGCATTGCCGACGTCCGTGAGCTCTGGTAGCCCCTTACCATCAGGTGGGCTGTATGCTCATCTGCCTACAAAAGCAATAAATAAAAAATGTGTGCGTGTACTAGTGTACACACGTAAGAAGTGAAACTTCTTTATGGCCTTATTTTTCGAAAAATGATCTACATGCAACTTTCTAGAAATTGGTTAAATAAAGTTAAATTAGATAAAGTTTAAACAAAAGGATTTTATTATCATAGACATGAATACAAAAAAAAAAATGTGTGCGTGTACTAGTGTACACACGTAAGAAGTGAAACTTGTTTATGGCCTTATTTTTCGAAAAATGATCTACATGCAACTTTCTAGAAATTGGTTAAATAAAGTTAAACTAGATAAAGTTTAAACAAAAGGATTTTATTATCATAGACATGAATACAAAAAAATGTGTGCGTGTACTAGTGTACACACGTAAGAAGTGAAACTTGTTTATGGCCTTATTTTTCGAAAAATGATCTACATGCAACTTTCTAGAAATTGGTTAAATAAAGTTAAATTAGATAAAGTTTAAACAAAAGGATTTTATTATCATAGACATGAATACAAAAAAATGTGTGCGTGTACTAGTGTACACACGTAAGAAGTGAAACTTGTTTATGGCCTTATTTTTCGAAAAATGATCTACATGCAACTTTCTAGAAATTGGTTAAATAAAGTTAAATTAGATAAAGTTTAAACAAAAGGATTTTATTATCATAGACATGAATACAAAAAAGTTAAATTAGATAAAGTTTAAACAAAAGGATTTTATTATCATAGACATGAATACAAAACAGATGGCGCGTAACGGAAAAAAGTGACGCGTAACCGAAAAATGTGACGGTAAATTTTTTTCCAACGCCGATAAGGAAGTTTCACTTCAAAAAGTTAAATTAGATAAAGTTTAAACAAAAGGATTTTATTATCATAGACATGAATACAAAACAGATGGCGCGTAACGGAAAAAAGTGACGCGTAACCGAAAAATGTGACGGTAAATTTTTTTCCAACGCCGATAAGGAAGTTTCACTTCAAAAAGTTAAATTAGATAAAGTTTAAACAAAAGGATTTTATTATCATAGACATGAATACAAAACAGATGGCGCGTAACGGAAAAAAGTGACGCGTAACCGAAAAATGTGACGGTAAATTTTTTTCCAACGCCGATAAGGAAGTTTCACTTCAAAAGATGGCGCGTAACGGAAAAATGTGACGCGTAACCGAAAAATGTGACGGTAAATTTTTTTCCAACGCCGATAAAGAAGTTTCACTTCAATAATACTATACTTACGTTTTAATATTAAATTATTATTGTCTAATTATAATTACATAAGTTGATAAAAAAATGCTATCCAATAGCTTTACCGCGGCAGTCCCCGAGTGCCACACGTGTTTTTTTATAGCCTTAACAGACAGACGTGCGTGCGACCCACCTGATGGTAAACGGTTACAGTAGCTCATGGCCATCAGCAATGCCAGGGCTAGAGCCAAGCCGCTGCTTACCATAAAAATTAAAAAATAACGATAAATTATCCAAGATTTTTGTAGTTGCATGGTGTCAGTAGGGAGCGCACGCTGCGGACCACATGGCCTCTTGTTGTTAAATTCGGCTCCAGACAACCTGTGTATCGAAATAGAACCGAAGGTTCCGGAACAGGTAGGACTTTGTAGATCTCTAGCTGCGCCCGCGGCCTCGCCCGCACACAAAATACAAATTAAAACACAAAAGCTGTAAGACGATTCAGATAGCTAACTATGTAAGATGATTTTTATATTAGTGGTCCCTCGGTACCTAGTCGAAATTCGACTATAATTAATTGAAATTATAATTTTGTACACTATTATGATTCTATTGTCAAGGACTATTTACTTCTATAATCACAGAGTTCGCCAAGAGATATTAACAAAGACAAACAATATTTAATCTATTCTCAATTTGAGCACAGACTTTAAGCAATAAGAAAAGTTTGACAATAAACAAATAGTATGCATGCGTGTGTGTCAAATAAATGGTAGTGTGTGTGATTTTTTTGAAGTGAAACTTCTTTATCGGCGTTGGAAAAAAATTTACCGTCACATTTTTCGGTTACGCGTCACATTTTTCCGTTACGCGCCATCTTTTTCTTGCCCCTACCACGGTTGGTTCAGACGAAGAGTACTTTCACTTTCTCCAACGGAGTAGGGATAGCATTAATGTTTCACTTCTTACGTGTGTACACTAGTACACGCACACATTTTTTTTATTATTAATGATTTAATGTATTTTTATACATAATTAAAAAAAAATTGCATTCTGCACTCCTTCTCTATATTCTCATAAGTGTGGGAAATGTCATACTCCTCCGTCCACGCAATTTTCGTAAAAAGGGTTCAAAGTTTTTACTTCACGTATATAGATGTAGAATTGAAACCGTGGCGCAATAAAACTATCCACTGTTTTAATGATATTTACTAAAATATTCTTAATTAAAAATCAACTGACATCCTTTTAACGGCTTGCTCATTCAATCGTCTCCGTCATCTTCCTTTTCGCTGTCATTCTCTTTTCCCGTTCTTACCGTTTTCTCTTATTCACATCTTAACGCTACGTTCCACCTCAGAATAAGGTTTCGGTATTCTGAGCGTTCCACATTCTTTTCATATGTTTTTTTTAATTTATTGCTTAGATGGGTGGACGAGCTGACGGCCCACCTGGTGTTAAGTGGTTACCGGAACTCATAGACATATACAACGTAAATGCCGCCACCCACCTTGAAACATGAATTCCAAAGTCTCAGTATAGTAACAACGGCTGCCCCAGCCTTTAAACCGAAGCGCATTACTGCTTCGCGGCAGGAATAGGCAGGGTCGCGGTACCTACCCACGCGGGCTCACAAGACGTCCTACCACCAGTTTATTATGGCTATATGTTACCTTTCTACATAATCCTCATTTCTTATGTTTAAACTTAATCTTTAATGTTTGAATATGGTTGGCAGTCTGGCGGTCTATGGGCCACTGCTCAATAGCAGGAGGCATAGCTTTTTTCCACCCTACCTATGCTGATAGCCTTGAGAGGCTATTTCAGCTTCTCTTGACGTGTAGGTGAGCTCTCGGGGCTCAAACGGAGGTGTTGCTAGCAATAGTAGTGCTTCGCAGAATCTACCACCAGATCGGAAACGCGACCCACTGAGAAGATCCGGCGAGAAACTCAGTGGGCTTTGTCTATGGGCTAATTTACTCGTCGAGCCCTTCGTCGCAAGCGACGGGTTCGACGAGGACGGTGACCGGTACTTGAGGTACATAAAAGCACCGTTAGTGGATCGGGAGGATCGGTAATGACGTATAGGTTAATTTTGAGCTATTAACCTGACCAATATATGATTTCGATGCGATTTTCAATGACTTTTAGTTGTATTTTTGAAGTGAAACTTCTTTATCGGCGTTGGAAAAAAATTTACCGTCACATTTTTCGGTTACGCGTCACATTTTTCCGTTACGCGCCATCTTTTTGAAGTGAAACTTCTTTATCGGCGTTGGAAAAAAATTTACCGTCACATTTTTCGGTTACGCGTCACATTTTTCCGTTACGCGCCATCTTTTTTGTATTCATGTCTATGATAATAAAATCCTTTTGTTTAAACTTTATCTAATTTAACTTTTTTGTATTCATGTCTATGATAATAAAATCCTTTTGTTTAAACTTTATCTAATTTAACTTTATTTAACCAATTTCTAGAAAGTTGCATGTAGATCATTTTTCGAAAAATAAGGCCATAAAGAAGTTTCACTTCTTACGTGTGTACACTAGTACACGCACACATTTTTTTTATTGCTTGATGGGTGGACGATCTCAAAGCTCACCTGATGTTACGTGGTTATTAGAGCCCATAGACATCTACAACGTACCTAAATGCCGCCATCCGCCTTGAGATATGAGTTCTAAGGTCTCAGTATAGTTACTTCGGATGCCCCACCCTTCAAAACGAAACGGATTACTGCTTCACATAAGAAATAGGCGGTGTGGTGGTACCTACCTGTACGGACTCGCAAGAGGTCCTACCACCAGTAAACAAGACCACCAGTAAACAGTCAGTTAATGACTGGAGTCCATGGTCATCATGAACGCTGCCGTCCAACTTGAGACTAAGTTGTTGTGAGACTAAGATGTTTCAATATTCCACAACCAGTACTGGCGGAGCTTAAACTGGAATGCACGTCAGCTTCACGTCATACATACGGACTCGATGAGTGAGGAATCAAAAATATGGTTGAAAAAAAAACAATTGGGAATACTCATAAATTATATTTGGCACATGCTCTTTGGTAAAAACATTAATTACGAATAACATTTGACAAAGTTTAAAACATTTCTCGTTTAATTAAAGTTTAATAATGACGTAAATGTGTAATCGAAATACTTAGAATGATCTAAAAAATAAAAAAAATAACAAAAAAAAATAATTATATATTCATTATCAAAAATAACTCAAAAACCACTGGTCGATTCTTGATATAATTTAAATGGTACCTACCACACAAATAGCAGTGGCTTACAAAAATAAGGAAAAAAGTTAAAAGAAGAAAAAAGATCTGAGGTATGTAAATGTACTTAAACAAAAAACACTGTCGTGTAAAATGTATTTTGATTTGAACCAACAATTTATTAAAATATTATGGCCTTTACCGAAGCCATAAGAGTGGACGTGGACTGCATTTACACCGGTCACTCACATGCGCACGAATACGCAAACCCGCAAGTGTAGGACGACATTTGCAAATGATTATAAATAAATAAATAATAAATAAATAAATAAATATTTTCTAACAATCACGTCAAGTTAACTGATCCCGTGATAAGTTCATAAAGAACTTGTGTTACAGGTACCAGATAACGGATATAAATGTAAGATTTTTATTATACACATACATATATTTAATATACATCCATAACCCTGGAAAAGACATTTATATTTATCATACAAATATCTTCCCTTGGCGGGATTCGAACCGGCGACCCCCTTGTGTAGTGACCATGTCACTTACCACTACACCAGACGGCCGTTAAATTATGCAAAGTTTTCGCTGCATTCGTGGTTTTCCAAGCTGTGTCGGTTTTTTAATGCCGACCACTCACATGCGCGCAAATATTCGTACATTGTACGAATGTTTCGTACAATGTACGAATATTTGCGCGCATGTGAAGGGCCGTCAAACATTCATTCGCAAACTTAGCGGCTGTGCAAATGGGTTCGGTACTCAATTTGCGAACCCGTTTGCGCTTCCTCCTACACTTGTTTACGAATGTCTCACGAATTTCTCCTCCTTTTTAATTCGTCAATAAAACATTGAAGAGAAAAGAGTTTTGAATTCTTTCCCAGATACCATTAATAGCCATGCTGTTTTTATGGGATTTCTTTTGATGAAGATACGCTAAACAGTAGACGTCACGATCTATGAAAATAGCGAAACGTCCGTTGCCTTCGCAATCCTGGGCGCAACTGGTCACACGAATGTGTGGGAGACTACGCGAAGGATCGCGGTTCGCGCGCTTTGATGTATTTGATGTTGTCGCGCAAACATTCGTACAATGTACGAATATTTGCGCGCATGTGAGTGGCCGGCATTAGAATACAACATATTTATTCACTATACTTTACTTCATTTTATACTTTAAAACAATACAGTCAAAAACTATAATCAAACCGCTCGATATGATCCGCCATGCTTATTTTCATAAGCGAAATATTATTTGCATTAGGAGCCATCTAAAATTACGAAATATACTCGATTTTCCGCTGTCGATAATCGTTATTTTAATTTAAATTAAAATAAAACATACAGACGCGATCAGTCTTTCATAGTTTTTTGGTATTAATATTAAAAAGTCACCAGTTTTGGACGTGACAAACACATTAAGCCGCTAATAATATGGGCGTTTTACGTAGAAGGGGTACTGTCGGAACTGCAGTCGTTTCTTTCTCGCTCGAAGGAGCTGCTGACGGTAGACCGAGAAAGCGATATAGAACTAAAAACACCTTATTAAATTCTTAAAAAACCCACAAAGCAAAAGAGTTTTTCTTTTTTCGTTTCAAAAACAACTATTGCAACATTAATAATTAGATATTTTTGTGACTTACAAATATACACTAGCACATATTATAAATAAAAAATAAAACATACGATCTGTAATACATTTCTCTACTTATTCTCGCGATAACACTAAAATTTATTTAACATATCACATAGCGTAATTTCGAACTAAAACAATAATAACAAAAATTATTGCTCATATGCCTACTGCCAACTAGTTTGCATCCAGTGCGATGTTCAATGCAGCTATCATTTTACTGAAGGGTAATCGCGGACAGAAATACTTCTCCTTTATCACGGTAGATACGTTACAACAAAGTCCCGTTAAAAAAGCGTGTTATATAAGAATAGAAAGGGGACACCGGACCGGCGGTCGTCGGCGCCACAACCACCAGCCCTCTCGAAATAAACGAGCTAAAACATTATTCTAAATAAGTTGCTGATTCCATTTCTACACTATAGTCATGAAACTGTTAGGACAATTTTATTTAAATTGCAATAATATAAACAGGCATAAAATGAATAACAAACTCTATCGAAGTATGATTGAAATATATTTATTTAGAGCCAATCCTCATGCCCATCACTTTCACTTATGTAAATATTATTATTAAATGTACTTCACTACATAGTATAAAACAAAGTCACTTCCTCTGTCCCTATATCCCTATGTATGCTTAAATCTTTAAAACTACGCAACGGATTTTGATGCGGTTTTTTTAGTAGATAGAAGGATTGAAGAGAAAGTTTTATATATGTATATAATAACATCCATTAAATAGTGGAGAAATCAATAATAAATTACAGTTTCCGAAGCGAAGCGAGGGCGGGTCGCTATCTAGAATAATTCATCAGTTAAACACTAGTTTCATGACTACAATTAACTGCTGTGCACTTCGGCTGTCAAAAAACGCGGGGCGACCGCAAAAAGATGGCGGATTTTGTCACGGATTGAGCGGAGTTACAAACGATTATAATTCGAAGGCAGAACCAGGATGATCTCTGAAAGTGTACCGGATAAGGCAATTTTTAAGTAAAGCGAAGATTATGTGAAATTGTAGTAATAAAAGTAAGTATAACTAAAGAGTGTTTCAATTTTTCGGCGAAAGCCAAAAGCATTTACTTATTTTACACATTTAAACAAACACATAAAAATTTCGCTTATTCCCATAATATATA
The DNA here is from genome assembly GCF_030267445.1 of Bombyx mandarina. Taxonomy (NCBI): domain Eukaryota; kingdom Metazoa; phylum Arthropoda; class Insecta; order Lepidoptera; family Bombycidae; genus Bombyx; species Bombyx mandarina. The sequence goes on from NC_143218.1 coordinate 4,487,665, forward strand.
GTGTGTTCAGAGTACATAATGTAATTTTCTAAATAATCCTGAAAGAAAATCTCATTATCGTGCTGTAGCAGTACCGTGTTAAAAGAGAGGGTTTTAGGGATTATTTTTTTGCGTGTTATAGTGGAACTGCGTTGTAAAATACGTGTTTTATGAGGATTCGCTGTTCAATTTAAACATAAACACATAAACTTTAATGGTATTCCGTATCGGAACATTTAAAATTGAAACTTAAATCGCGCGATGAATTTATTATATCTTTGGCATAGGGACCATCATCCCGTCAACTGCAAGTGTATGTCTTTGCTTAAAAGGTCTGGGACGGCAATACAAACTTCACACTTCGACGCAGTGTCGGCAGGCAGCCGCGTTGACAGACGCAGTCAAATTAAGGTCTCATGCGGGTATATTCTGTTCGGTTTTCAGCTCCAGAGCCCAGACGTGCTGTGGCCAGCCTGTTCTGCCTTTGCCGCGTTTGTCAGCCGAACTCTGCAAGCAACAAGAGGTTTAACTATGTAACACTTGTACAATCATGCCGGGCTCGTTGGTAAGTGCGAGAACGAGTTATTATACGACTAACGCCATCTGTTGTCGAATAGCGAGAACGGAAAACTACATTTTTTATGAAGGAAGGATTACTGGTGACCATTCCAGTTTCACCAGGACAGATAGGCGAGCAAGGGCTCAGCTAGGATGGGTGGGATTTGCTAACAGCTGCCCGAGCGCCTCCGAAAGAGATCTAACAGCTCAAGGGTAGCTGCTTCGCGAATGCATCTATAAATTACTATTACTATCGGAAATGTTTTGTTTTTTACTGGTGGTAGGACCTCTTGTGAGTCCGCGCGGGTAGGTACCACCGCCCTGCCTATTTCTGCCGTGAAGCAGTAATGCGTTTCGGTTTGAAGGGTGGGGCAGCCGATGTAACTATACTGAGATCTTAGAGCTCTTGTCTCAAGGTGGGCATTTACGTTATAGATCTCTATGGCGTCCGGTAAACACTTAACACTAGGTAGGCTGTGAGCTTGTCCACCCATCTGTGCAATAAAAATAAAATATAAAAAAGTAACAAAAAAAAGACGTGTGGCAGTCGGAGACTGCCGCGGTAAAGCTATTGCATAGCATTTTTTATCAACTTATGCAATTATAAATCGACAATAATAATTTAATATTAAAACAACAATAAAATAAGATTCGACGAGAAACTCAGTGGGCTAACTTCCAATGAATCTGCTACATTGTGAGTATTCCATTTTGACCGCGCACTCACTAGAGGGCGCTGAATGGGATAGAGACACGCCTTTGGATGCTAGTTCTAACTCTCATTCGCCCAGAATCAACGGTTTAGCTAGTTTATTTTTAATGCCACTCCAATCACTGAATGAGTAGTAGGAGTAGTAATAAAATTCTTCGACTAAGCGATAGAAAATGGCACGCCCAACGCATTGTAATGTGATATAATTTTCTATTTTACAATTCCGTTTGTCGCCGATAGATGGCGCTTGACGCAAAAGCTAAATCGCGCTATAGTTGTGTTACCCATGAAATTATATCACATATTTTGATAGTATATAAATCGGTGTTTAGACTTCTTACTTTAAACACTACACAAGCGCAACGTGTGAATGTGTTGAACGCGAGCTACAGAGTAGGCGTAGTGAGGGGTGGAAGGTTTTTTTCGTTACGGAATTTCACGATTCCGCTCTCAAGGCTCGCGATAAAATCTATGCAATAGCTTAATAAAAACATACTAAATAAGGTCAATTTTACTTTTTTATTACGACACGCTTACAAGAATATTCGGTTGGATGTGTACATATTGGAATCATTTTTATCAATGTGTATGTACCGATGTATCGATTAGATCCGGGCATAACTAAATCTTTAGCCGTAAATATAAGAATTGTTTCGCATTTCTTGTCACGGGAAGCCCAAGCAAAAAGATCAGCAAAACCGATTCACTTAGACAAAAGCTCTGAGATAAAGGAAGATACAGTTGAACTCATAGCTTATTAGAAGACATCGGTTGTCTGTAAAGTCGGTTTATGGACGATAGTTTTACGTGATAAGCTCAATAGCAAAACTATTCGAACTGCCAACACTGACGTCAGGCGAGAAGAGAGATAAATGTGTCACAAGCCAACGCTTGGGCGGGTCGTGCCTCTCTATTGCTTGTTTCGCGCTCTCGCTCGCACGCTCAGGCTCGGGCGGAACGTGACACTCCTTCGTGCGTGCAGCCGGTGCTCATCGATTTATAAGACGCTATTACGTTAAAAATTAGTGGAGGCCTTTGTCGAGAGACAAGTTTTGAAAACCACACCAAACGCCAAACGGAATACTTAATTATAAGTTGGATTTAAATTTAAGTTATTATTAAGTAATTTATTAAGTGAATAATTAGTAAGTAAAGCAGCAATAAAGGCTTATCTGTATATTGATACGTGAAGCAGAAACTTTGTACCCCTTTTTACGAAAATTGCGCGGAAGGAGGAACATGAAATTTCTCACACTTATAGAGAATATAGAGAAGGAGTGCAGAATGTAATTTCTTTTTTTAAATTATGCATAAAAAAAAATTAAATCAATAAAGAAAAATGATAAAATGGAGTGAAATGAAAAGAAATGAAGATGATTAATTTGAGACATTAATCAACTGGAATGAAATTAAATGAAATGAGATTATATGGGATGAAATATAATCTCAGTAAAATGGTCATCATTTACTGAGATTTTTTCAGTGGACTTTTTGGAGAATCCCGACAAGTTACGTCCAGCGGCGTTGTTGCATTTTCCCACATTTATGCACTTTCACAGATATTAAACAGTTAATAAACCACCGTTATAACACATTTAAACCTGAAGAAGCACGAAATAGACAAAATAAAACGAATCACACAACTTCACTCCTCGCGCTCCCGCCAAAAATTTCTCAAAGTTTTGTTATTGTAGAGAATAGATTAATATTATTTGTTTATAGTGTAGCCTTGGCGACAACTGTGATTATAGAAGTATTGACAATAGAACCATGATAATGTCCAAACTTATAATTTCAATTAATGATAGTCGAATTTCGACTACAGCGGGACCTCTAGTAATTATTATTACGCTAAAAATAAAACGGTGCGTGTTCACTTCTAGATGCGTGGCGAAGATGAGATATCTGAATGAATTTTAATGACCGGAAACTTGGCCTCGGGCTGCAGGACTCCGCTCCCACGTGCCCGGTATACTTCACGTCCGTGCGCGCCTTGCCGAATTATTTTTGTACGAGATCAGGTAAACAAGGGAAGCCGTTAAAAACGTAATTACAAACAGCGCGGCACGTGGCCGGGGTCAGGGGGGAGGGCGAGGACGGAGGGCAGAGAGACGATAAATACTTAAATGTTTTATTTTTTAAGTGTGACGTCACCCTCCCGTCTAATATGAGCCAAACGTTCACTGTGAGATCGGTGAAGGTGTTTTTAGGGCGGTCACCCATCCATTTACTGTCAACATCTAATGTTGGTTGACTCAGTGGGTTTTATGGATTTATTTTAATACCGTTGTAGGCAGACGCATGATTCGCCCACCGCTGAGGGCTTTCTGCAAACTATGCCCCCAAAAATTGGTGAGTAAATTAAACTAGGTAGGACCTCTGGTAGGACCTCTTGTGAGTCCGCAAGGGTAGGTACCACCTCCCTGCCTATTTCAGCCGTGAAGCAGTAATGCGTTTCGGTTTGAATGGTGGGGCAGCCGTTGTAACTGTACTGAGACCTTAGAACTTATATCTCAAGGTGCGTGGCGCATTTACGTTGTAGATGTCTATGGGCTCCTTACCACTTAACACCAGGTGGGCTGTGAGCTCGTCCACTCATCTAAGCAATAAAAAATAAAAAAACTCGCGGCCGATATGACATTAAGAGGGACACAAAGCCACAAATTGAATTATTTGCATAAAGGCAGTCCAAGTCTTCAAACCGTAACGAGGCTGTATCGCAGCATGTGGTGGCCGGGTGGTGGTGGGATCACAGCGCGACCCATCATCATTTCATTTTTACCATAGATTGTATGATTTTTAACAGACTTCATACCAAAGAGGAGGCTTATAATTCAACTGTTATACCTCAGGAGTATTTTTTAAGTTGACTTTGTTTACATTGACGATATACTCATTTTATTTTGTACAATTCAATTTTGTTTTTAGTCGAAATTTTGTATTAAATTTGCACAGCACACACACATAGCGCTTGTTGCCTCGTCGTGTCGTTGCCTCAATCGCTCGTTGAAACTCATGTCACGTTGTCTGTAAGGCAAAAAACTATATCTTATCTGATCTATAACCAGTTAATTTTCCGTGACGTAGCAACATTTAAAATTGGTTCACTATTAAGACGCTAGCGCACGGCACTCCCTGAGCTGTAACGAAACACCGATATTAGCGTCTCGGAAACCATCCGAAGCGTAGAAACAAAGAGACATTCATTTTTTTCGGGACTCCAGACATTGCGGATGGAAAAAAAGTGGTGTAAGCGTGAAAAAAAAGGGAATGGATTCTGTCAAGTCGTCGAAGTGAGGGGAGAGAACAGCGCCATCTATTATTCGAGAGCAGAAACTAAATTTTATCGAGCTTATGTTTCGGGCCGTATTTAAAGTGTTCACGAATGAATTTGTTTGATTGTTTTAGGACGGACAGTCAGGTGGCCTGGAAGCCTTCATCAGGTTCGGTGGGCGAATTGAATGATGCAGTCAGTGGACTTTTCTGATCTATTCTGGCCTCATTATGACAAGTTGGTGATCTCACAGGGTTCAACCTGAGAGGACTTGCTAACACTGATCTTAAGAAGAGTAGTGCATCGCTGAATCTAACACCGGATTGGAATCGCGACCCACTGAGAAGATCCAGCGAGAAACTCGATAGGTTTGATTTCCACGAGAAAGGAACAAACTTGGACCTCAATTTGATCGTCAATAATATGAATATTATTGGGTTGGCAATATAATGACTTGTACGACCCACTAAGATAAAATAAGATATAAGATAAGAGTCGGTAAGATATACAAATCTCAATCGTGGGCCGACTATCGCTCTCCCTAAATTGAATACATTTCGGCAGAAACACGCAGAGTGATTCTTACCCGGGCGCTCTCAGACCCTCGCTCCGGTAATTACGCGAATAACTAATGCAGGTTTGATTTTTGTTCAACGATCTCATTCATTCTAACCCCTTGGAAGCAATTCGTGATTATGATCTAAATAAGTCATTAGAATAAATAACAATTAAAAAAAGATGTGTGGTGTCGTGGGACACCGGATAGGAACGAAGTTCCTTATTATAAATATATTAATTTTAAGTTCTATTCGAAGTATAAAGAAAATAGTTATTCGGGTATACATTTTTATTATGATTTCGCAAGGGTCAACCACTTCGCAGTGCAATGGAGCAGCCTCGCCCTGAGGGCCTCGCCTAACTGCCTGTATGATCACGGTATACCCTACGCCAGGTAAGTATGATTTAGCAAGAGAAATACGAGAACGTCTATCAGCTGTGTGACACCTCGTCGCCGCGATTCACGAATTGTTGAATTTATCGTGGAGCGATATCTGTTAATAACAAACTCAATCCGCGTCGTCCCATAAGGAACTTCGTTCCAAAAAAAACTAAAAAACACGCTTTTGTAGAAAGTCCAATTAAAAAATTGAATATAAATTTGTTGTAAAAAAAACCGTGGGGTGCATGGTGTCAATAGTTAAAAATATTTTATTGACAGATGACAGATCTGTGTCATTGCATTTTTCCCTCCATTACTGCTGCAAAATTTCTACAGATTGTTTGTGTCTAATAAAGTAATCCCTACTAATATATAAATGTGAATGTAAGTTTGTTTGTTACGCTTTCACGCGAAAACTACTCAACCGATCATCATGAAACTTTGTACACATATTCTTGGAGGTATTAGAAGTAACATAGGATACTTTTTATTAAGAAAAAAAAAAACGTTTTTTCCGAAAAATTAAAATTTTTTTTGTAAAAAGAACTCAAAATCTAGCTTCTTCAACGCCATCTACCGGTTCAGTAATGAAGTTCCAATCCTGAGTGCTGTAAGTGAAGTCGCGGGTAAAATTTTGCGTTATGCCAAAGTAACTATTCCGCGCGGACGAAGTCGCGGGCAAAAGCTAGTGTTTAATAAATTCTATAAAACTATCCAAGTTATTATTTAAATACGACAAAGTGGGTGAAAAAACAACAGATGTGAGTTAGTAGGATTATCATTTTGATAACATCTTAAAAAACTGTTCAAAACATTGAATTGTCATCGGTCCTTGATAACTTTGACCCTTAGAGCGCGAACCGTCGATCGATCGACTATCTATTAATGCGTACAAAGTGCGAAGCATCGAAAATCGACTATCGCGATTTTTTTAAAGTTAAATAAATACAGTTATAATAAAAATATATATTTCATTTGAGTAGTTTGATATGACCCATACACAAAACAGAAAGTTTTACGATAGTACATTTACATTTGAGGAAAATAAATATAAAAATTAAGTGTGGACAGAATCTTAATAATTATTTTCAAAAATTCTTTTGCTATCTTTGCAAAACATGTGAAAATAAGTTTAGCATTAAGAGGGTTAAGCATGCTAACTTGTCTCTGTCTAAAGTTTAAGTATGTTCATAACGCATTCGGAGGCCCGCCGCAACACCACTTGGGTCGTCTCTCCTGCGCCAAGCTCCAAAAGACTCTGATGGCAGATATATCGCGCATCCCCCGTGCTGTCATCCGCATAGCAATGCATGCCATCTATAGATAACAGTCATTACGGATCCTTCCGATACACTAACGATGCTTTTAGGTACCTCAAGCACCGGTCATCGTCCTTGCCGAACACGTCGCTTGCGACGAAGGGCTCGACGAGTAAATTAACCCACAGACACAGCCTACTGAGTTTCTCGCCGGATCTTCTCAGTGGGTCGCGTTTCCGATTGGGTGGTAGATTCTGCGAAGCATTACTCTTGGTTGGGTTAGTGTTAGCAAGGTCGTCAGATTAGAGCCCCGCGAGCTCATCTACTCGTTCTGTGAATCTAGTATAACCCCTGGAGGTTACTAGAATAGGTAGTAATAGTAATGGTTGTAGTAATCATCGTAGCCTAAAGGGGAAGACGTCCGATGCATTCGTATCTAGCGATGCACCGGTGTTAGAGTCCCGCAGGCGGGTACAAATTTTTCTAATGAAATACGTACTTACCAAATTTTCACGATTGACTTCCACGGTGAAGGAATAACATCTTGTAATAAAAGTCTAACCCGCAAAATTATAATTTGCGTAATTACTGGTGGTAAGGACCTCTTGTGAGTCCGCACGGGTAGGTAACACCACCCGGCCTATCTCTGCCGTGAAGCAGTAATGCGTTTCGGTTTGAAAGGCGGGGCAGCCATTGTAACTATACTGAGACCTTAGAACTTATATCTCAAGGTGGGTGGCAGCATTAACGTTGTAGATGTTATGGGCTCCTGTAACCACTTAACACCAGGGGGGCTGTGAGCTCGTCCACCCATCTAAGCAATAAATAAATAAAAAGTAGGAAAAGATAATAATAGATAGCATATCATTGATATACAGGATAAAAATCATGGACAATAGCAGCGAATCTTGAGGAACGCCAGCGTAAATTGTCCCAATATCACAGTTGCAAATGTCAGCGATGACTGTGATGCTCCATCCAGGACATGTAGACTTGTAGACTTCCTAGATGGGAATCATCAATCATAATGTGTAACACAATTGATTTTTGTTCCATTAAGAAAGAATATGCAAAATCTGTTCATCAATAATACTGGGGTACCCATTATATTTCCATAACTTTCATGGGAAAATAGTAGCAGTGGTTTCCCGTTGCCTTCTGCTCCAGCACTTTAGAAAGATGGAGAAGTCTCTCAAAAGCCGCAACCAAACATTAAGACTTACGTAACCACGACCACTCCGCCAGGAGTGAACGACTGAGAAGAAGACCCATTATATATAACAACGTTTCCACATTAGTCAGCTGAGTTTCTCGCCGGATCTTTTCAGCGGATTGCGATTCCGATGCGGTAGTAGATTCTGCGAAGCACTGCTCTTGCTAGGACTAGTGCTAGAAAACTGCACTCCGCTCGTAGCTACCAGCGAATAGGTAGATCAAAAAAATATGGCATAAGCGAATCCGCCGCTATGCAAGCTTCAAGTCGCGCGAGTCGAGATTCTTAAGAACAAGGTCATAAAAGTGAAAATAAACTGTGTTAATATCAATAAAAAGGTAATTTTTATTCGGTGTTTCGTTATTATTGTCGGTTTCTACGTGTCTGTTTTGTGTTAGAGTTCGGCCCAAGTCAAAAGAGACAGCGGGCAATAATAATAAGATTTTTAAATTAGAACGCGCGTTTTGTAAACAGCACTTGTTGGGTCCGATCGTGACGAGGTTTCTGGCAACGATTCCGATACGTTCCCGGCTCATCATCACACCAGCGCTATGGTGCCGTGCTGTGTTATCATCGAAAATACAGATATTTGAAAAACTCAATTAACTAAGTAACTTGTCATCAAAAAGACAGAAAATTTAACGATAAGCAGCGGCTTAGCTCTGCCCCAGGCGTTGCTGAAGTTCTAGATCGACGGTAGCCACTCACCATATATAGATATATATTAGTGTGGCAATAATTTTCCTGGATGAAAGATAAATTACGACAGGAATACACAGTCGGGCTGGTTTATATCACTGTCAATGTTGCTCATAAACGTTCTAAAGATGAGAACGTTTCAATTTCAATCCGTTGACAAATAAGTCAATGTGCTTAGTGCGAGTCTTTTAACGTTCTCGATAGCGTAAAAATTAACACAAATTTGTATGCAGTTGGAACAACGCCCCTAGTGGTAAACGTAGGCAATCTTTCCAACTCCATACAAATTTTTGTTAACTTTTACGCTATCGAGAACGTTAAAAAACTAGCACTAAGCACACAGCGCGGCCTAAGCTCGCCGAGAGCTGAAGCGTAGTGGGAAAGGCGAAAATCGCTGCCGCTTCTCGCTGCCGCTGCCGCTTGTGCCTCGGGCGAAGCTCTCAATATAATTACGATACGCCACATGGCCCCTGCTTTACACTCGCCCCGGATACCGATGATAAACTGTGATTAAATTATTTCAACATTACTGCGAAACAGTAAATTGATTAGAAAATTCAATAACGTTGGCACTAGCCCAAATAAAAATATGATACGCGATCGCATCAAAGGGTGAAAGGCTATGGTTAATATTGCGATTTAACATAGGTTTAGAGGAGAGCCATTTAAATTTCAAACATTTGAAATAACGATGAAAATTTTAGCGTGATATGGACATGTGATGCGTAGAGAGAAGAGGCATGTTAAGGTCTCAGTATAGATACAACCGGCTGCCCCACTCTTCAAACCGAAACGCATTACTGCTTCACCAGTAATTACGCAAATTATAATTTTGCGGGTTTGATTTTTAATACACGATGTTATTCCTTCACCGTGGAAGTAAATCGTGAACATTTTGTTAAGTACGTATTTCATTAGAAAAATTGGTACCCACCTGCGGGATTCGAACACCGGTGCATCGCTAGACACCAATGCACCGGACGTCTTATCCTTTAGGCCACGACGACTTCAAATAATTGCTACAAATACACGTTTAAACACCAAACCTAACTAACATTTAATTTAGATTAATCATAGATAACACGGGTCAACATGAAATTTGACTTTGATTGCAAAGCATTAAATTTCGGTAGTTTAGACGGAAAAAAAATATATGGCATGAAAAACTTTGCTTTTGTACTTAGAAGACTGATTGAACGAAATTTTTAAAAATCTCGGATTTTAATTTTTGATTGAAAATAAAACTATTGAAATAAAAATGTTTATTATTTTTATTAAGTTTTACTATCAAATTAGCTTACAGAAAAGTGGAAAATAACTTAAAAGTGCACACTTTTACTTTTTCTTTTATGTTCATAGCTACTTTCTCTCAATAAACCCCAAATATAGTCGCCCATCATGTTTTCATTGTATTGGCCTTGATAGCGTTGTTCAAAATTCATGATGTCCTGATGGAAACGTTCTCCTTGCTCTTCGGAATAGGCTCCCATATTGTTTTTAAATTTATCCAAATGAGCATGCAGCATATGTACTTTTAATGACATCCTGCAGCCCATGGCCTTAAAATTTGTAAGCATATCCTCAACCAACTTTTCGTAGTTTTCAGCTTTATTATTTCCTAAAAATCCAAAAACTACTGCTTTAAAACTGTTCCAACTTGCTTTTTGAGTACGATTCAGCAACGTTGGAAATTTTTCATCGGCGAAAATCTGTCTTATTTGCGGACCAACAAAAACCCCAGCTTTAACCTTTGCTTCCGATAACTTCGGAAAAATTTTTTTTAAGTATCCAAAAGCTTCTGAAGTCATCCAGTTTTTTAACAAATTGTTTCATCAACCCTAACTTAATGTGCAAAGGCGGCATTAACACTTTTTCCGCTTCAACAATCGGCTCAAAGACGTTCTGTTTTCCGACACACAATTCTGTTCTTACAGGCCATGACCTTATTATTTGAGCCCATAGCTTATCTTGATTCCCTACAGGACAGTCAAAATATGCTTCATAGGCTTCACAGAGAACGTGAGATGTCTTTAGGTCATATTTCACGTCTCGAACTTTAATAAATTGACCACATATAAAACAAAATGCATCAGCATCGTATTTGCACTTTCGTGACGACATTTTAAGTTATTCTGGGCTTGTAAATAACACCTGATGGTTGCTTATCACTCGGGTGCCATCTAGCGGCACAGTGTAAACGTTAATACCCCACTCTCACCGCGCGGTCTTTTTAAAAATATTAAAATCAATTAAAATTTATGAAAAAATTGAAAAATGAGTATTATTATTATAACTATCACAAAAGCAAACTTTATACCGAAAAAAGGTATTTTCTTTTCGTTTTTGTGCATAACTAACTGGAAAATAATAGTATAAACTTTAGGACAAAGAACGAATTTTTTTTTTGTAGAGTCGTGTAATTTATCTGATTTCTGTATTCTTTTTTTATATGTAAAATAGTAAAATGATCACTATATTGTTCATATTAATATATTATATTTATAAACTAGCTTTTGCCCGCGACTTCGTCCGCGTGGAATAGTTACTTTGGCATAACGCTAAATCTTACCCGCCTCTTCATTTAAGTAGAAAGTGAAAATATTTTTGAATAATAGAATGTTAAGGAGTTATTTAAGGTACCAAAATCACGCTTTTTAACCGACTTCAAAAGAGGAAGTTATCAATTCGACCATAATTTTTTATCTATGTATGTTCACCGATTTCTCGAGACTGCTTGAACCGATTCTGATAATTCTTTTTTTTTTTTGTTCGAAAGGGTAGACTTCCCGAATGTTCCTGTTTACATCAAGATTTGATGATGAGATCTTGGAGAAATCCAGAAAAATCTATAATTGTCAAAGCCTATCTTGAAGTGATTTGGGTGTTTCAATGTTGTAATGAATAACGTATTTCTTTGGATAGGGATTAATATCATCTTTATAAAAACACCTTCACAAATAATGCTTTATTTTAGAACAAATTTGTTTAACATAAAAAACGTTATAGTGAGCCAACCTTAATATATAGACATATATTGCCACGGACTTTTTTTTAGATCTTTTAAAAGAGAACAATTCTCTCACATATTACTTTAGCGAAACTTTAACCGTTTTCCGCAGCGCACGCAGTGGAAGCTCTCAAAAGGGATTAAAACCCCGATTTTGAAACACTCTTTATTGGTACTCCGCTTGCATTGGTCTTAGCGTGATATAGCTTTCCTCGATAAATGGGCTATCTAACACTGAAATATTTTTTCAAATCGAACCAGAGTTCCTGAGATTAACGCGATCAAACAAACAAACTCTTCAGCTTTATAATATTAGTATAGATATACTAGCAGACCACACGTTGCTGTGACTAAAGTTTTGTTTCTAAATAATAATATATCATATTCATACTAGAGGTACTTAATCCATACTAGAGGTCCCGCATTAGTCGAAATTCGACTATAATTAATTGGAATTGTAAGTTTTTACACTATTATGATTGTAATTTATACTTCTATAATCACAAATTTCGCCAAGGCTATACTATAAAAAAATAATAATAAAGACAAACAATATTTAATCTATTCTCAATTTGACCACAGACGTCAAGAACAAAAGTTTGACAATAAATAGTATGCATGCGTGTGTGCGTCAAATACATGGTATGTAGTGTGTGTAATGTTTTCTTTATTGATGTAATGTATCTTTTATGAATTATTTAAAAAAAAAATTTGCATTGTGCACTTCTTCTCTATATTCTCTATAAGTGTTGCAAATTTCATACTCCTCCGTCCGCGCAGTTTTCGTAAAAAGGGATACTAAGTTTTTGCTTCACGTATTAATATATAGATTATAAGTTCATGACATGACAGACTTCTCAGTCGGTCATGATTCCGATCCGGCGATAGATTTGGCGAAGCGCTCCTCTTGCTAGGGCTAGTGTTAACAAATTCTCTCAGGTTAAGCCCGTTAGCTCACTCAATCCGTGCGAAGTTACAATAGCCATTTAGGCTGTAAACGATATGATTTAAATGAAACACGGGCTTGTTTTGTGGCAAAAATTAACACAATTTTGGCCCTTCAATCCTTAAAAAACTGCGTTCTTCCGAACGGTGATTTCAATCGTTCTCCAACTGGAAACCGAATTAGACGCTATCAGGGTCGCAGCTTTTAAGACGGAACGCATTTTGTATTGAACAATCATACCCACTCGAGACATGTTCTCAAGAGAAAGCTGTTATCAATGCATGTGTTCAGATAAGGCACTTGTGTGGAGGCGCCACTCCCAACTACCGTCTGGGTAATGTTTGGAGTTACAAGAACGGTTCAAATGTTTTTTTTTTGCTGTGAATTCACGACGTAGACGTTTTTAGATGAGTTTACTGTAATCAGATGTATTGAAAAGGGGGCGTTCCGATTAATACGCGACATATATTTTTTTAATGAAACGTGCGTTTTGTTTGGTATCAGCATCAACAGTTCGATGTTTTTAATTGAACTTCAATTAAGTTCAGTTCATTGAAATAGCTGAAGAAGTTTTTTTTTATTTTAATTTTTCTTTTGCTTTGTTAGGTGGACGAGCTCACAGTCCACCTGGCGTTAAGTGGTTACCGGAGTCCATAGACATCTACAACGTAAATTCCGCCACCCATCTTGAGATATGAGTTCTAAGTTCTCAGTATAGTTACAACGGCGGCCCCACCCTTCAAACCGAAACGCATTACTGCTTCACGGCAGAAATAGGCAGGGCGGTGGTACCTACCCGTGCGAACTCACAAGAAGTCCTACCACCAGTAAAAATTTAAATGCTTAAAAGTTTAAATGACTTCGATGTAAAGTTGCAAAAATATCTTTTAAGCCCAATAGCCTTTGAGCTTTAGATATAATGAACGGATGAAAGTGGCTCAGAATGGTTTTCTAAATAGATTATTTCTTTTGTAACGTGAACCGAATTAGAATCTATATATTAATACGTGAAGCAAAAACTTTGTATCCCTTTTTACGAAAATTGCGCGGACGGAGGAGTATGAAATTTCCCACACTTATAGAAAATATAGAGAAGGAGTGCACAATGCTAATATTTTTTAAAAATAATGCATAAAAGTTAACATTAAATCAATAAACAAAACATTACACACACTGGCATGTATTTGACACACACACATATGTATATATACTCTTTGTTTATTGTCAGGCTTTAAATTGTCAAAAACTGTGGTCAAATTGAAAATAGGTTAATATTGTTTATCTTTAATATTATTTGTCTATAGTGTAGTCTTGGCGAAATCTGTGATTATAGAAGTATATCTTTGACAATATATATATATATATATATAATAATGTTCAAACTTATAATTTCAATTAATTATAGTCGAATTTCGACTACTGCGGGACCACTAGTTTTTATTTAAAACGCGTTTAATACTTCGCCTAGTAATGTAATGAAATGTATTCCAATCTTGAGTTATCAGAGACTACAATCAATTCTGATGTTCTAAAATAGTATCATCGCCATTTTTTTCTAGTAGTGGTCGTAATGCGACTAATAAAAGCTGCGGTGAATGGGCAGCAGCATGCTTAATGTTGTGCCAGCGAACTGCCATCGTCAATCGGCATTTACTTATGGTAGGCCGCATTGTATGGTCCGCACTGGTAGATCCCATCCTTCTATAAGCCTACTATATTTCCGTTATGACTCCCATGAGCCCTAGTGTCACTTAACCCTAAAGCCCCTCGACCTCATCCACCCCATAACAGCAATTATAAATCCATAAACTGACCGCGTGCCTATCTCTAATCTATGATGTGTGATTTAGATAATGCGATGATAACATTATTCGAATCAGACAAGGGCAATACGTTTTTATTATATTATAACGAGAAACGTTCATAAAAACGAATGGTCCCCCCCTCCAGTAGTCGAAATTCGACTATAATTAATTGAAATTATAAGTTTGAACATTATTATGATTCTATTGTCAAACACTATTTATTATACTTCTATAATCACAGATTTCGCCAAGACTACGCTATAGACAAATAATATTAAAGACAAACAATACATATTAATCTATTCTCAATTTGACCACAGACTTTAAACAGTAACAAAAGTTTGACAATAAACAGAGTATATAATGTACAACATATATATAATATAATACAACAGCTAGAAATAAATGAAATCCATAGGCTTTTTGGTGTTATAATATTCTACATGGACTACTAAGGAATATGCTGGAAGTCGTATGAGTAGCTAGTGTATTTTTTTATAAAAGTTAGTCTGAACTTAAATTTTGATCATGAAAGCTATATTTTCTTTATTTTTAATCTGGGTACTACCTAAGATTTTTATTTATTTTTTATTTTGTGTCTCCAATAGCTCTAATATGAGGTGTTTCGGGATTATGCATTCTTTCTGGGACACCCTGTATAAAGATACTGGTGTTAGCTATGAATACCTGGTTCCCGTCAGCGTTCCGTCTCCTGGGCGGCGTGTGATGGAGGTCAGCTCTGAAGCCGCCCGCGGGCTCTCCATCACTCTCTAATACTTTCAGTAAGTATGAGATGTAGGACGTTGCCAGCCGCAAGGTCTTGATCTGATAACGAAGAGGAAAATGAATGGTCTGTTAGTCATCTTGAAGCATACAAGAGCCCCGGTAAACGATAAGCGACCTTTGAACTATAGAATTGCGGTTGGGCGCGAAAATAAGATAATTTATATATTAATATGCTTAAAAAAATATTACTTGTCAGTAAGTCGGTTTACGGACGATACTTTTACGTGATAATGTCAGTAGCAGAACTATTCCAATTGTTAGCTCTAACGTCACGCGAGAAGAGAGATAACTGTGTCACAAGCCGTGGCCCGATCGTGCCTCTCTATCGCTTGTTCCGCGCTCTCGCTCGCAAGCCTAGGCTCAGGCAGAACGTGACACTTTATCGCGCGTGCAGCCGGTGTTCATCGATTTATACGACGTTGTTATCACGTCAAAACCTTTTACTTCGATATAAACGCCATATCAGACGTAAATATGTCACTATATTCTCAATTGTAATCATAAGTTGGAAGGGTTTGGGACGAAAAAACGCGATAAATATCTTCTTTATCTTTATATATATATATATAGATTTCTTCTGTGCGTGTGTTTGTCACTGAAATCCTCCTAAACGGCTGGAATGATTTGAATGCATTTTTTTGTATGCGTTTGGGTGGCGCCCTGGATGATTTAGCTTCACAAATCAGCGCAGCAGATGGCGTTGTTGTCAGTATCTAGGTTATTTATCTATACTGCAACTAAACGGCTGGATCGACTTTTTTTATTGCTTAGAGCTCACCTGGTATTAAATGGTTACTGGAGCCCATAGACATCTACAACCTAAATGCGCCACCCACTTTGAGATATACGTTCCAATGTCTTAAGTATAGTTACAACGGCTGCCCCACCCTTCAAACCGAAACGCATTACTGTTTCACGGCAGAAATAGGCAGGGTGGTGGTACCTACCCGCGCGGTCTCACAAGAGGTCCTACTACCAGTAATGACTCGAATGAATTTTTGTGTATGCATTCACAGGACAACGTCTGTCGGATCCTAGCTAGTAGAAATATATAAATAGGCCGAATTCACAGTTCAGAGGTCGTTATGTTTCCGGGACGCGACTAACCTTAGTCATTTTAGTGTCGGGCAGTACATGGGGAATGTGCTGCCTAAGATTCGAGAAGGCTATGTTGATAGTTTGAGATCTCTTGCGCACCATCTGATACATTTAGATCACAATGAGTTCGAAGTTAACAATAGGTGAACTGGGTCTGACGGCAGAAGCCGCTGGTGATGTGGAAAGTCTCTCTAATATACTTATATAGTGAGTGTAAAGTGTAAAGATTTGTAATTACCATTACAATTACAAACAAATGTAATTACCGGAATAACAAAGGTATTTTTGAACATACCAATGATAAAATGTGTTTTTTTTGTTGCGGGCTATCTGTCTGTGATACTTGGAGTAAAATTTGGTGTAAGCAATTGACATTAAGCCCCGGATGTTCATCAGTAAGTCGAGATCGAAATTTATTCTCAATTAAGTTCATTTACGAAAATGCTACTTCACAAATACATGTTGATCCAAGCAAAGTAAGGAGTTTCACACACAATTTTTTATCCAGAACTTCTTCACGGAAAACTTTCATAATCTGTAGTGCAAGTTGCTGTGTCCTCGCAATCCGCACAAAATGGGTCCGCGGTCCGCCATTTGGTGACTCCTGCACTACACGATTAATTATATGGCGCAATATTATTGATTAGGTTTAATGTTGAAGATTGCACAATGATTGAACGAAAATTTGAGCTAATTAAATTTTTATTGCACCATATTTTTTCATTGCGTTGTTTAGGGTCAGTATTGCGCTATCTTTCAGTCCGTAGTTCGTCTTGACAGGGAGTACGCCCATAACCATAACACGAAAACATTGTGCAATTCGTATTATTGTGCAATATAATTGATCGTTTGAATTCAAAGCGCCTTTCTTATTGTACATTAAAATGTATTGTACAATGTCATTGTAAGTCTAAAAGTCGCCTCACTCTCTACTGTGTTAAATAACTACTGTCTCACTCTTCGAACCGGACTGACTGACGGCTTTGCAACAAAAATAGGCAGAATTATGGTTCGCAATCTGGTCTACCACCAGTCAATGGTGGTAGTCTCTGCCGCCGGCGACGACACCCGCCAGAACAAATGTGCTGGTACTATTCTTAGTCATCACCAGCATGCGGATGGTCTGTTTTTTGGGGATAAAATTACCTAGGGCATCGTTCTGATTGAAGCCTAGCTTGAAAACCATTAAAAATAACTCAAAATTCTAAAAAAAAAAACTGCCTTTAACGAAAAACAATTAGTATAATAATATCATCAATATAGTCTCAAAGTCAATTTAACGTGCATTATTAAGGATAACCAAAAAATCACTGGTCGGATCTTGATACTATGTATTTAATTAAGAATACACGAGAAGCGATCAGTTTTCGAATGTAAATAATAAAAAATTTCAATCATCAAATTCGGTACAACTTGAAAAATTACTCAGGTGACATTTAAAATTTGAAAATATGTACAGTCGAAATCTATACCCTTCTTTTCGTTTAACTAGCGAGAGAACGAGACAGAACACTTCTTAATGTTGTTGGACACAAGAGCATGTCAGTTCAGTTTACCTTTTCTGTGTTTGAATTAAGAGGTGATGTGACTCACCTTCGAAAGTTTCGTGTCTGGTGGCACATTAGGTATACAATCACGCAGATCCGAGAATGCTGTATTAATGTTTTCGGTGCGTCTCCTCTCCTTCTTGTTGGCTGTGGTACGCCGCTTGGCGACTCTGATGAACGATGGAGGAGCCGGTCGCTCGTACCGGAGCGGGAGGGACTGGAGATCGCAATCAAGACCTACGAACGATTTATTCGGAGGTACATTCACGATCCTCACATTTCATGCGACTTCACTGCGACTTAATATATCGAAAGGGAATCTGGACTAAATGACATCGAATAACCATTACAATAGAGATAATTGTGGTTTATTTATTTTTTAATAAAAATCTGTATTCGCTATAAAATATTCGCTGGTAGCCTAAGGAGTTATTCCAGCTACGCCCGGACGGTAAGTTGAGCTCACGGGCTCGACCTGAGAGAATTTGCCAATACTAGAGTTTGCCTAGCAAGAATAGTGTTTCGCAGAATCTACCACTGGATTGGAATCGCCACCCACTGAGAAGATCTGGCGAGAAACTCTGTGGGCTGTACCTACACTTTAATAAAAGGGCAATCTAACCATACTCATTCATACCCTCAGTCTGAAATAGCTACTAAGATATGTCCGTAAATAAAAAGGATGCTGTAATGTAGTTTTTACAGAGCATGTAACGCGATTGAGCCGGTGTTCGAATCCCGCAGACAGGTAATAACTAAATTTTTGTAATGAAATACGTACTTCACGATTGACTTCCACGGTGAACTAATAACGTCGTGTATTTTTTATTTTTTATTGCTTTGATGGTTGGACGAGCTCATAGCCTACCTGGTGTTAAGTGGTTACTGGAGCCCATAGACATCTACAACGTAAATGCGCCACCCACCTTGAGATATAAGGTCTAAGGTCTCAGCATAGTTACAACGACTGCCCCACCGTTCAAACCAAAACGCATTACTGCTTCACGGCCGAAATAGGCAGTGTGGTGGTACCTACCCGTGCGGACTCACAAGAAGTCCTACCACCAGTAAATAATAAACTCGCAAAAATAATAATTTGCATAATTAGTGATAATCGGGCGTGTTATCAGCCTGCTTGGGTAGATACCACCACCCTGCCTGCTTCTGCCGTGAGGCAGTAAAGCGTTTGGTTTTGATGAATGGGATAGCTGTTGTACTGTAAAAACTGTGATTTACAACTCATGTCGTTAGGTGGGTGGCAGCATTTACGTTGTCTATACTATCACCTGGTTGATCGCGAGCTAGTTTAAGCAAATATAGGCACGAAAAAAATTATATTATATTATTTAAAATACTTAAATCAATGTACAAGTAGCATTTGTTTTTTATTTATTTATTACATTGAATGTTTGTCCTTTGTGCATTATTAAACCCAATATCGAATTCTGACATATTGTTATTTTACGTACCTGAGCCGTTCTGAGTGTAGGAATGATGAATATTGTGGTGGAAAGGATCGTATGGCTCGTTCGAAGTGACCTGCATCTCATCGTAACCTAGGATACAAAGAAATATATATAAAAAAGTCAATCTTCTCACCCTAGCGAATTTAGTCAAGATATTAGAGCGAAGTTATGAAATTATTCTGTCGACATTGACCCTTGACGCGCGTGCCGATTGTCAAGTTGATGGAGCGTCTTGGATTCAGTGGAAATGACGTTGAAATATTCCATCACATAGATAAATAGATACAATCTAATAAAAGTGTGATGAAAACATTTAATATCTTTGTTATCACTGCGGAATACGCATCTTATAACTCGCTAGGTCATTGTCATGTTTACACGTTTACGGTGACGGGACAGACTGCTGCCGAAACCATGCTTCCCTGGTAGATTTTGCTCATAACATCTCTAGAAGCACCGAGAATCGATATCCTATATGATGTGCTAAGGATGACGGCTTTTATAGCGACTAAGTCACGTATGTAATTTGAGAGATGCGCTCAGATACATAATCACCTTCGTTCAATTTCCTCAGACCAAAAATTACACGACAGCTTTAGGCAATGAATATCTTCTTTAATAATACAAATCACATCCAATCGTTACATTAAATTTTTTTACGATAGCTTTTTTCTCGATTCGCTTTCAAAAGTTCTTCCTACGTGCCCTATTGTTTAAAACATCAAACAACACGAATGACAATAACTATATATTGCAATTTTAACGAAAAGAGAAAACCGTTTTGAATACAATGAGTATATCGTCAATGTAGTCAAAGTTAATTAAACACGCATTATTAAGGTAACTCAAAAACCTTTGGTCGCATCTTGATACGATTTAAATGGGACCATACCTATTTTAAATAACAAAGAATCGTCAAAGTCGGTTTTCTTAATAAAAAAACCTAGAATTTAGCACCTTCTCAAATTTGGAAGGAGGCTAAAACTTACCATAGCTTCGTCCTATGAAGTGCGCGTTGTCATGGTATATCTCGGAGGAATCCAATTCATGACCTTCAGGGTTGGGAGCCGGCCAATACACACTGCCATCCATGGAGCTACCTGAAAGATCTATATTTAGAGTTACCGTTTGGCTTTGTCTAGAAAAACACGATCTTTTTATAATTTTTTTAAACTGTGAACAAATGACGCACGGTCATCTGGTCCCAAATTAGGATTCCCTGTGTTATGGGTACCAGAGATTGACATACATACATAAATACGTTTAAATATATAAATATATAGATAATAACCGCCCAGACAAAGAGCAACACTGGTCATCACACAAATATTAGCCCGGTGCGGGAATCGAACCCACGACCCTCGGTGTAACAGTCTGTGCAACTAATCACTGGACCACCGAGTCAGTCAAACAATACAACCTAATTTTACGAATTAATCTCTCGTTTTTTATTGTAATTATATTATTTTAATGGTAACAGACGGAATATAGAGAATATAGAATATAGAATATATCATAGAGATCATAATGTGTGTTGTACTTTACAATTTTCCTGAATAGTTTCGTGGCCACGAAAACTGTAAAATATCTGAAACATAGGTCTTTACGCATCATCTCCTCTTTCTTGAAGTCGGGAAAGACGGAGGCAGCGCGGCGAGGGAGGGGGCGGTAAGCCGGCGGAACGGTGCAAGCTCCGCGTCGCGTAAAATGCACAACCACCTTTAGTTCTGAACGGGACTCAACAGCTACAAGACGCACAATAATAATTATGTACAATATTACTTTCACATTAAAACCAAAAAGAATTTAATAGTATTCGTAATTTAACGGCAGAAGTCACAAATCACCTAAGAAATCACAAAGGAAATACAGCCTGAAAATTCACAATCAAGAACAATAAGAAATAATATAATGATAATATAAACGAGAGATTAACCCTTTAAAAGTTGTTTGCATCACAACTACATCATAGAGTATCGAAATTATATCGCACACCTAAAAAGGATTAGTGTCGAAAATTTGAAGGTTAACATTTGTTCAAACACTACCTATGTCTGGGTTAAAGATAATTATTAAATAATATTTCTGTATCTAAACGAGAGACGACTCTGTTTCAAAAAGGAGATATCACTTCGTTTAGGAAACAAAGCGAAGAGGAATTCATTCTAGAAATGGTACGTGGTAATAATGTTATCCGGATATGAACAGCGGAAGAGCGCGGCATTTCTGGGTGGTAGGGGTTGTGCTCTGGTGGTGGTATGGTAAAACGCGATGGAAAATAGAGAAAGAATCATAGTTCCCACCACAGATCCTGACGACTTTGAGATCGGAATGATCGCCAATTCGAACGGTCTTAGTGAGTCAAATTGTGGTGCTTGGAGACACCGGTCCATGACGACAGAGATCACTGGTGGATGGTAAGAATTACTGCAGCGAAGTATTCATGTCGTCCAGTTTAAAGTATCTAGCTCCAAGGCATTCAGGAGACATCTATAGATTCCGAGAGGCCGTCTATGGAATTAACGGCGTGAAATCCAATTTCGTTCAGCTTAGGAGTCCCAAAATTCCAAAAGCCAATATGACTTCACTTTAAAATTACTTGGATATTGAAAACCGCTTGGAAAGATCGACCCCAAGAATCCCAATTCTCGTGTAAGTTTGAACAGCTTTTTTTTCTTACGTAAGCTGATTGAGAGGCTATGTCAGCGTAACCTAACAAGTAGGTGAGCTCACGGGTCTCAAACCAGACGACGTTGCTAACACGAACCCTAGCAAGAGCCGTGCTTCGCAGAATCTACCACCGGATCGGAAATGCGACCCACTGAGAAGATCCGGCGAGAAACTCAGTGGGCCGTGTCTGTGGGTTAATTCACTCGTCGAATTCTTGACCGGGTGACCGGTGCTTTGAACAGCAACACTGGCTTTACATTGCTAAGCCTAAGCTGACTCTCACTACACATGTGTCCAGCGCGCTCAAGCCGTACCTTGATGTGGTGGTTGACAGTAGAATGGTGGATCGTATCTGTCGAAGCCCTCGTCGGACGGTGACATACTTCCGTAGCTCGACATTTCGATAATCTGCCAAAAGTAAATACTTGTTCAGTCAATTTTTCTAATGAAATACGTACTTAACAAATGTTCACGATTGACTTCCACGGTGGAGGAACAGCATCGTGTAATAAAAACCGAACCCGCAAAAAATTATAATAATTTGCTATATAAAAATTATAATTATTATAATTTGCGTGATTACTGGTGGTAGGAGTCTTGTGAGTCCCCACGGATAGGTACCACCGCCTTTGCCACCGCTACCTTCTTGCTTAGATTGGTGGACGAGCTCACAGCCCACCTGGTGTTAAGTGGTTACAAGAGCCCATAGACATCTACAACGTAAATGCGCCACCCACCTTAAGACATAAGTTCTAGGGTCTCAGTTTAGAGCTATAACGGCTGCCCCACCCTTCAAACCGAAACGCATTACTGTTTCATAGCAGAAATAGGCAGGGTGGTGGTACCTACCCATGCGGACTCACAAGAGGTCCTACCACCAGTGCACTCAGCAAACCCGTATTACTGTACATAGCTTTGGCTATTGAAAACAAACTTACAAATTGCAAATAAAAATAAAATTACGGGATCAAGAAAAAAAAAATCTAGTTACCTACTTAGGTAGGCTGATTCCTAACTCAATAATATTGTTTTTATTGAATTCGGATTGGTTTTTTTACCCTTGTAGGCAGACGAGCATACGGCCCACCCGATGGTGAGTGGTTACCGTCGCCCATGGACTTCAGCAATGCCAGGGGCAGAGCCAAGCCGCTGCCTACCGTTGAGTACTCTCCACAAGCCTCGTTTGAAGAAGGACATGTCAGCGCTCGGGAAACACCGTGATGGAGAAGCTCATTCCAAAGCCGAATGGTACGTGGCAAAAAAATCTCTGGAAACGCACTGTGGGTGAACGCAGTGAGAGATGAACTCTACTCCGATGGCGGGCGGTGCGATAGTAAAAACGATATGATGGTGTCATCTCAAATAATTCCTCAGAGCACTCCCCATGGAACATACGGTACAAAATGCAGAGAGAAGCGAAGTCCCTCCGCAGACCCAGAGGTTCCACACGAGAACGGGATTATCGACAATCCGAACGGCCCTCTTCTGTATGGAGTCAATTGGAAGTAGCTGGTATTTGGGAGCCCTAGCCCAGAAGTGGGATCAGTACTCCACGCGAGGCCGGACTTGTTCTTTATAAAGCAAAAGTCTTTGTCCAGGCGTGAATTACCGCTTCACTCTGTTGAGGACTGCCAGCATATTTTACTTATAAATACGTATTTATATAAATTCACACACTTTGTTTTAACATTTAAATTATATGTACATATTATCTTAAGTTATTTCTTGGTCTCTTAGCCGAGGTTTGAAGAGGCAATTTATATTTTTATTCTTAATTTAATGTGTATCCCCCATGTTTGTTTGCTATTAGCTAATGAAATAAAACCCGAATTGCGATTGTGCCCAGCCACTGTTCCGATACCCCAAAATATTACATTAGCGCAATTACGAAATCATAAACACTAATATGATCAAAATTGTAATAAATGTAATAAAAAATATGTGTGGTGTCGTGGGACACCGGATAGGGACGAAATTCCTTATTATAAAAATATTAATTTTAAGTTCTATTCGAGGTATAAAGAAAACTAGAGGTCCCGCAGTAGTCGAAATTCGACTATATTTAATTGGAATTGTAAGTTTGTACACTATTATGATTCTATTTTATACTTCATTAATCACAAATTTCGCCTAGGCTACACTATAAAAAAATATTAATAAAGACAAACAATATTTAATCTATTCTCAATTTGACCACAGACGTCAAGAACAAAAGTTTGACAATAAATAGTATGCATGCGTGTGTGCGTCAAATACATGGTATGTAGTATGTGTAATGTTTTCTTTATTGATTTAATGTATCTTTTATGCATTATTTAAAAAATATATTAGATTTGTGCATTTCTTCTCTATATTCTCTATAAGTGTGGAAAATTTGATACTCCTCCGTCCGCGCAATTTTCGTAAAAAGGGATACAAAGTTTTTGCTTCACGTATTAATATAAAGAAAATAATTGTGCAGGTATACATTTTTTATTATGATTTTTTTATTGATAAAAATAAAAATAAAGTACTTTACAAAGTTATCAACTTTATTTTATTCACAATTATTTATAAAAAATATGTTATTTTTTGTACGTTATTACAAAGTTAAGCCGTACACTGTGTGTCGTACACTGTAGGAAAACTACGTGGTTGTGGAAGAAATAAATGATACGTTTTAGGATCACAATATAACTCGCATTTATTGGTAGAAAAATATAAAAGTACACAGAATGTCAGCTTGACAAGTAGTACAGAGTACAGCGCCCCAGGCGTAAGAAAAAGGAAACTAAAATGGCTGCATTCCATTTCTCTAACACCCTCCCTTGGAATGCAACCCCATTTTCGTTAAACAATACAAATGTTTATCAACACTAGTACCCTTAGTTAAATTATCAGCTATCATTTCCTCACCCTTTATATAACAATACTTTATATCTAAGTTACTGACATGGTCTTTGAGAAAATGATAACGAATATCAATATGTTTTGATCTGGGTAAATAACAATAATTATTTGATAGTTTTATAGCACTCTGATTATCACAAAAGATGATGAGAGGGTTGTTCTTCTGTTGACCGAGCTCGGTATGTAATTGTTGAAGCCACAACGCTTCCTGCGCCGCTGACGACATCGACATATACTCGGCTTCAGCAGTGGAGAGAGCAACAGTCTGTTGCTTTTGAGAGCGCCAAGATATAGCACCATCCTGTAACATAAATACGTAACCAGTGGACGACTTACGATCACGTACATCGCTCGCCCAGTCGGCATCACAATATCCTGTGATGTTCTCATTACCATCTTTGGTATAAACTAATTTCAAATCTTTGGTACCCTGCAAATATCTAAAAATTCTTTTCACAGCTGTCCAATGTGCAGCAGTATAATCCTTGTTGAATCTGCTCATTGTATTTACTGCAAATGATATATCCGGCCGGGTACCTTGAGCCAAATACAACAAAGAGCCAATAGCCTGTTGATATGGACAGTCAATCAATTCATCCTCTTCCTTCTTCTCACTGAATTTCATACCAACTTCAAAAGGTGATCTTACAGGTTTACAGTCAGACATTCTGAACCTTGCTAACATCTCTTTTATATATTTTTCTTGATCTATCATTACTTTACCTCCATCTCTGGTAATCCGTAAACCTAAGCAATAGCTTGTCGAACCAATATCCTTCATTTCAAAGTGTTCCTTTAACTTTTCTTTCAACAAATTTTTTGTTTTCTTTTGAGAAGTCAACAAAATTAAATCATCGACCCAGATAGCTATAAACGTGTTTTTCTCTGCATTATAATAGATACAAGGATCTGTTCTTGATTGTTGCATACCTAACTCATGTAGTACACAATTTAATTTCAGGTTCCACAATCTACTGGCCTGTTTAAGACCATAAATAGATTTATGTAACTTACATACCTTAGACCCTTGCTTATACTGTTCTGGCTGCACCATATAGATCTCAGTATCAATTTCTCCTTGTAGAAAGGACGATACAGCATCCATTTGATCTATATCCAATCCATATTTAGCCGTTAAAGCAAATAAGTAGCGAATAGTTGTGTACCTGACAACTGGAGAGTATGTTTCCTCATAATCGGTGCCCTTTCTTTGAGCATAGCCTTTTATTACAAGTCTTGCCTTGTAACGGGTGACATTTCCATTTTGGTCTGTTTTAATTTTGAATACCCACTTGCATGGGAGAGCTTTTTTACCTGGAGGAAGTTCTGTCAATGACCAAGTTTTATTTTTCATAAGGGAACTATATTCTTCATCCATGGCTCTCTTCCATTCTGCAGCTTGTGAAGATGTCAGTACCTCCTCAACTGTTTGTGGATCAGTCAAATCTGAATACAAACACAATAGGCTTGTTTTGCCATCCTGTGTATCACATTGTTTATTTCGGTGCCTTAATGTTATACTACTACTATAGTCTTGTCTTATCGGATAAGGCGGGTGATAAGTGGCATCTAGTTCCCCAGTGTCAGTGTCATACTCACTTGAGTCTTCACTATCACCTTTTCGTATATTTGAGTCTTTACTAGACATTACAGGTGCAGTTGCAGATGACTCCTGAGTGTGTATCTCTTGTTCCCGGCTGACACTGGAATTCCCTGAGTCCTCATTTTCTGAAGGAACAGAACTGACCGTGACTGTGCGATTATCCTCAATTGGAATGGAAGTTTCCACATTTTCAATAAAAATAACATCTCTACTTTTGATTATTTTTAGTGTTTTAGGGTCCATTAAACGATATCCTTTGGAACTGTCGCAATAACCCATAAATATCATTTTTACTGATTTTTTATCCCATTTATGGCGTTTTTCCTTTGGCACATGGACCATAGCTTCAGAGCCAAATATTTTTAGATGTGATAAGTTAGGTTTCTTACCTTTCCACAATTCATATGGAGTTTTACCTTCTAATGACTTTGTCGGGGAACGATTCACAACATAAGCAGCAGTTGCTACTGCTTCAGCCCAGAATTTCTTTTCTAGGTTAGCATAAAATAACATGCATCTTGCGCGTTCAACTAAAGTCCTGTTCATTCTCTCGGCCAGGCCGTTCTGCTGTGGAGTATAGGGAGTAGAGGTCTGATGAATGATACCATGATTAGATAGGTATTTTTCAAAATTATAGTTGCAGTATTCTTTGCCATTATCTGTACGAAGCCTTTTAATTTTATAATTTAATTCATTCTCTACTTTCAGTTTAAAATCCTTAAAAATCTCTAATATTTTCAACTTGTCTTTAAGAAAATAGACATGAACCATTCGTGTGAAATCATCAGTGAAAGTAATGAAGTATTTCATACCTCCAAATGAAATGTTCTCCATAGGACCACACAAGTCAGAATGGATTAATTCTAGAGGTCTTGTAGCTCTTGTTCCAGTATTTTTAAAAGGTAACCTAGCTTGCTTACCTTCCATACAATGTGTGCAAGTGACATCATTTACATCTGGAATCAGAGTCACTCCCTCAGAGCATGTAGGTAGCTTCTTTACATCAGACATATTCAAATGACCCATCCGCAGGTGCCACAGGTAAGTATTATTGCTATTTTTATTTCTTGAGACCAAGTGGGCCACTTCCTTACAGGTCTCTAATACATACAAACTATTCTTCAGCTTTGCAGAGCATATTACTTCACCTTTACTATTTCCAACTTCACATCCTTTGTCATTAAATGTGACCTTATGTCCATTTTTCACAATAGCTCCAACTGAGAGAAGATTAGTAGCCAGCCCGGGTACAAATAAAACATTTTTAACTTGTATTTTATTTTCTTGACTTAGCTGAATGTTCACACAGCCAACTCCATTCACGGCTAAGGGTTCTCTGTTAGCCACAGTGATGTTTTTTACAGATGATTCAGTGACATTATACATCCAATCAATTCTGCTTGTCATATGCATGGATGCACCGGAGTCAATGTACCATTCATCACTTACATTTTTGCTGACTGTAGCTGAAAAAGCTGCCACAAAACTAGTACTTTCTCCTTTGTTTGCTGTTTGTTTCTTTGGTAGTTTACAATATTTAGCGAAATGTCCATTCCTATTGCAGTTGAAGCATCTCGGACCCTTTGTTTTTATCGATGAGGTATTATTTCTGGGTTTTCTGGAATTTGTATAGAAGGCTGCTGATTTTGATGTATTAACTTCTTGTATAAGTTTAGATTTTACTGAATCAGCACTTATTTTAATGCCAGAGCTCTCTAAGCCCATAATCATGGGTTTATATTCTTCTGGTAAGCCAGCCAACATCAAGGTGCCAAGCCACTCATCATTGACATCAAAACCAATATTACGTAACTTGTGTGCTGTGTTCATTATTTTACTTACGTAATCTTCAACACTGTTACTTGAATCTAATGTGGTGTTGATCAAATCTTTAAGCAAACCTACCCTTCTTGTTAAACCATTATCATCAAATGCCTTTTGCAAATTTTCCCACACTTGTTTGGCGGTTTTACAGTCTTGAACATGGACATAATTTTGCGGATCCAGTAGTAAAATCAGCTTTGATTTCGCTTTGATATCCTTTACAGCATCCACCGGCTTGCCGTCGTGGCATTCGACACAACACCACAAGTCTTCATGTTCCAAATATGCTTTCATGCTGAATTTCCACGTGGCAAAGTTTTCTCTTCCTACCAGTTTTTCTAAATTAAACATATTTGGGCCCATCTTGCTTATCTTCACGAGGAATATTCAATTTTTGATGAACGATCCTATCCTTCAATTTGAATTGCAACGACAATTTTTTCGGATTGAAGTTTTGTCCACTTTATTATTATTTCCAGCTATACCACAACTAAAAACAACTGAACCACGCTCTGCTACCATGTAGGAAAACTACGTGGTTGTGGAAGAAATAAATGATACGTTTTAGGATCACAATATAACTCGCATTTATTGGTAGAAAAATATAAAAGTACACAGAATGTCAGCTTGACAAGTAGTACAGAGTACAGCGCCCCAGGCGTAAGAAAAAGGAAACTAAAATGGCTGCATTCCATTTCTCTAACATACACTAATAAAAATCTTATGCTACGGACGTTTTTTCCCGATTAGGGTACTCCAGCGCATCGTCCCGTAAGGAACTTCGTTCCAAAAACTTTTTGTACTTTATAATAGAAACTTTGTAATCAAAAACTTTTTTCCTACCTAAGCTGATGGTCTAGAGAGACCATATTAGCGTAACCTTAACTAGTAGGTGAGCTCACGGGGCTCAAACGTGACGATCTTGTTAACACGAACCCTAGCAAGAGCAGTGCTTCGCAGAATTTACCATCGGATAGGAAACGCGACCCACTGAGAAGATCCGGCGAGGAACTCAGTGGGCTTTGTCTATGGGCTTGTTCGCTCGTCGAGCTCTTCGTCATAGTCGACGAGTTCGACGAGGATGGGGACCGGTGCTTGATGGTCCTAAAAGCACCGAGAGTGAATCCGGGGGGACATGTTTCGGACGACGGCGGCTTTGCATTGCCCCCCCGGGATAAGATTTTGTTTCTGTATCTGTTAAGTAACAAAATGCATTTGGATCAAGGATTAACGCGTCTGTCCCGCTGGAGATGGTTCAATTCGTGCGACGCCCACATATCTAGTTTAGTTAACTCGTTTTAACGGACAAACGGACTCGTGCAAACGGACCAATACTGATGGTAGGACCTCTTGTGAGTCCGCGCGGGTAGGTACCACCGCCCTGCCTATTTCTGCTGTGAAGCAGTAATGCGTTTCGGTTTGAAGGGTGGGGCAGCCGCTGTAACTATACTTGAGACCTTAGAACTTATGTCTCAAAGTGGGTGGCGCATTTACGTTGTAGATGTCTATATGCTCCAGTAACAACTTAACACCAGGTGGCCTGTGAGCTCGTCCAACCACCTAAGCTATAAAAAAAAAATTGCGAGAGCCGTCAATCATCTCGCCTCGGAGTACCCCGTGGTGATACAAATTACAGACGCAATCCATACTTTATTAGAGCCGCTGACAGTCTCAATGCTTTAGTTCTAGTGCTAGTAGATATAAGTTCTAAGTTCTCAGTTTAGTTACAACGGCTGCCCCAGCCTTTGAATCGAAACGGATTACTGCTTCACGGCAGGAATAAGCAGGGCGGTGATACCTACCCGTGCGGACTCACAAGAGGTCCTACCACTAGTTATTATCATTAACTTAAATGTATTTATATGTTACGATTTGAAGGCAAAACCACTGGATCAATTTAAAGGAAATTCTATAAGGAAATCGTTTAAATGCTGAGTAAGAATAAAGGCTATTCCTTCGCGGCAGGAACGAGCAGAACAGCGATACCTACCCACGCGGACCTACGCTACTCAAATCGAGACAATTTCTATCATAAGTGAACAAAATAAAGTTGTATGCAGAACTCTAAAATAACATGGAATATTTTGATGTTTTGTCGTAAACAAGACACATTTTAATATTTACACACGTGCTGAACATATTGTTAACCAGCGACCCGCCCTCGCTTCGCTTCGATAGCTGAGTCCCGCGATGCTACCCGCGGTTATTATCGTACCGCGGATGACGCCGCGGGGCTAAGCTAGTCTAAAAAAAGTAACCCAAGTTACTCTTTATATCATCAGCTACCTATCAGTGAAAGTCCCGTCAAAATCAGTCCAGCCGTTCCAGAGATCAGTCGGAACAAACAGACTGACAGACAGACATACAAAAATTGTAAAAAATGCTATTTTGGTGTATGTACCGTATATATATTCATATGCATGTAGCAAAAAGCGGTTATTTCAATATTACAAACAGACACTCCAATTTTATTTGTATGTGTAGATGAATGCGGTCGTTACGCGAATCACATGTTTTGGTGGGCGGTCGTGTTAACAGCTCGGCTGATTGTAAGCGATCGTGACCCATATTCGAGATAAGGTCATGGATATTAACATTGACAATGTTTGTGTTGCGATAATTCGGGATGATGCATTTGAGATATCGTTGTTTATCTTGACCTATCTATGCAAGTGAGGGAATATTTTAATGTCATCCCTGCCGATTTTTTTTTATGATTGAAGAATTACTGCTTTCCAGTTTCACCAGGATAGGTGGGCGAGCAAGGGCTCAGCCAGGCGGGGTGGGATTTGCTAACAGCTGCCCGAGCGCCTCCGAAGGAGACCTAACAACTCAAGAGTAACTTCTTCGCGATTAAATCTACTACTGGATCGGAATCGCGACCCGCTAAGAAGATCCGGCGAGAAACTCAGCGGGCTGATGCATGGGTTAGTTTGCACGTCGACCTCTTTGTCGAGTTCGACGAGTACGGTTATTGGGCTCTCTAAGCCTGCTCCTAGTGCTAGAGCTGAAGGCGTCTAATGCAAAGGTTATTGGATCTGATGGATCCGTAAGGACGTGTCTAGGGCGTCGACGGTGACTGGCTCCTGCGTGATCAGGATTCTATTATTCAGGATTCAGGATGCTATTATTCAGGATAATATTAAGTTTGTAAAACAATGCTAATTATTCGCTTTGTTGATATACAATAACGCTATGAGCGCGAACCGTCGATAGATTGTATTCTATTAATGCGTATGAAGTACGAAGCGTCGGAATACAGACTATTGCGCAGTTCGATTGTAGGGCTCTATGAAGTGCAGAGCGTCGGAATACCGACTATTGCGCAGTTCGGTATAAGGTATTAGTTGTCAACCTGTACGGACGAGTCTAAGCGCGCGCATGAATAACGTTTTTAATTAGTTTATATTTATTTAACACGGTATTTTACAACACGGTTTCATTCTAACACGGTTTATCGATCGGACATAATTTGACCTTCACTGAAATCAAGCTCCGCGATGTCCGTCACGAAGCCAAGAATCCCAGCAGATGGAGGGAAATCGTACGCCAGTAATGAAGCGGGGGAGTCACCACCCTCGTCAAGACAACTGTAGACACTATAGACCAACAACATTAAAGACAATCAATATTTAATCTATTCTCAATTTGACCACAGACTTTAATAATAAACAAAAAAGTGTATATGCGTGTGTGTCAAATACACGGAAGTGTGTGTAATGTTTTCTTAATTGGTTGAATGGTTTTTTATGCATTATTCAAAAAAAATAGCATTCTGCACTCCTTCTTTATATTATTCTCTGTGAGTGTGGGAAATTTCAACCTCCTCCGTCCGCGCAATATTCGTAAAAAGGGTAGCCCTTTTTAAGGTTAAAAAGGGTAGCCCTTTAAAGCTTTTGCTTCACGTTTCACTTGCTAAGTAACAAAAATAATGATAACTTCTTAGGTAAATAAATATAACGGAAGAAATTGTAATTAATGCTTATTAATAAAAAAAATTACTACTATATTAGAGACTGATACTTGACATTTTTAATATTTTAAATTACATTATAATCTCATTATTATTGTTCATTCTTTATTTCATTTTGTTTTCTTTAACTAGAGTATTTGTACTTTAGTACCCGTGTTAATTTAATTTTGAGTTAAATGTGTGAATTGGAATGGATTATTGTTATCTGAGCATACCTTATCCTGTGGACCGAATGGTAAACAGTCGATTTCGCCCTAAACACGTCATTACGAATCCTCCCGATCCATTAACGGTGCTTTTAGGTACCGGTACCCAAGCACCGGTCATCGTCCTCGTCGAACCCGTCGCTTGCGACGAAGGGCTCGACGAGTCAATTAACCCATAGATACAGCCCTCTGAGTTTCTCGCCGGATCTTCTCATAGATACAGCCCTCTGAGTTTCTCGCCGGATCTTCTCAACGCGACCCGTTTCCGATCCGGTGATAGATACTGCGAAGCACTGCTCTTGCTAGGGCTATTGTTAGCAACACTCCCGGCTTGAGCCACGTTTTTTTTTTTTTTTTCCTACATATGCTTATAGCCTTGAGGGGCAATTTCAGCTTCGCCCTAACGTTTGGAGGTGAGCTCACGGGGCTCAAACCGAAGAATTGCTAACACTGACCCTAGCAAGAGGAGCACTTCTCTTGCTAACTAAGAGTTGCTAACACTGACCCTAGCAAGAGGAGCACTTCTCTTGCTAGGGTCAGTGTTCAGCAACTCTCCGGTTTGAGCCCCGTGAGCTCACCTGCACGTCAAGGAGAAGCTGAAATAGCCTCTCAAAACTATCAGCATATGTAAAAAAAGTTATCTGATAAATAAATAAATTAAATTGAAAAATGCGTGTTTAATTGTCTTCGAGTACATAGACGATAACTCATTTTATTTGACCGAATTCTGTTTTATTTTTTGTTGTAATTTCGTATATAATTAATCAATTAAAAATTATATTACATTTGTCAACTTTTATGTTTAATTTCACACATAATGAGGCTACAATCTTAATTGTATTGTTTTACCTGTGAATAGGAAAATGCTTCGCGACGAAAATGGTCAGGTTTGTAGTACTACCAGAGTTGGTTCGCAAGACACCCTAACATTTTTATATTAATACGTGAAGCAAAAACTTTGTAGCTCTTTTTACGAAAATTGCGCGGATGGAGGAGTATGAAATTTCTCACACTTATAGAGAATATAGAGAAGGAGTCATCATCATTATCCTGCCCTTCTCCCAGTCACCTGGGGTCGGCGCAACATGTTTTCTCCTTCCATACTCTTCTATCTATAGCATTTCTTCGCTCACTAAGTGTTAATTTATTTAAAAAATAAAAAACAACGTCAAATATCATTGACAGGGTAGCTCTTTTATAATTGTGTGTTTACTGGTGCCCCGGAGGCCTTTCCAGTTTCACAACGACAGGTGGGCGAGCAAGGGCTCAGACAAAGCAAGGGCTCAGCCAGTACAAGGAAGCTCTGACTCAATAAACCCAATGGCTTTTGTTTTGTATGTATGACCTTTTTACGAAAACTAAAAAAAATAATAATATAAAAATAATAATAAAATAGATAAAAACAAATATTATTTAAACGAATATAAAAGTTTATTAAAAAAATAATATTCAAACTATCTTTATAATTTTCTATTTTTAGAGACCTGACGCAAACTTATGGAATAATGTGTGTGTATTTGAATTTTTTATTTTGAAAATTTTGTTAAAGACCCGAGCGAAGCCGGAGTGGGCCGCTAGTAAAGTATAATAGTGTTTGACAATAGAACCATAATAATGTTTAAACTTATGATTTCAATTAATTATAGTCCCATTTCAACTACTGTGGGACTATTAGTTCAATATAAATGGATAATTAACATCAAAAATTGCAGCATCAAGTCTTACCTTCGAAAAAATGATTTTCTTTTTCTTCCAAACTTTTTCATTGAATCATCACAATATTTTATTGTTTGCACGTTCACACGAGTGTTTTTGTCGAATACACATATGACCATACCTTAACACGTGTTCGCAGTGACTGATCATGAGATGAGCTGCAGATTCGTACGGTCCCAGCCTCTTTGGGGGCGGGACTAGGCGGGGCGGTCCGCTGATCTCAACAAAGGTTCTAAGCGACGTCTCTATTCAGCATCTATTCAGTTGTTATAATTTTTCTGTATGCACCTGTTTTGAATTGCAATCCAGATTGTTATATAGAATATTTAAGCTTATAATTTCTATGGTTGTAATTTGTTTTGTGCATGCATAAAGGAAAAAAAAGTTTACGGACGGAGTTGCTGCTTTTGTTAAGCGGCTACCGGAGTCCATAGACATCAGCAACATAAATGCCGCTAGCCATCTTTAGACATGAGCTATAAGTGTCATTTTTATAGTACGACTGACTCAGTCTTCAAAACGAAATACATAACTGCTTCACGGCAGAAATAGGTAGGGCGGTGGTACCTGCTCGTGCGAACTCATATCTCATGGTAGGTGGCGCATTTACGTTTGAGATCGTCCAACAATCTAAGCAATAAATAAAAAAATAAAAAAATATCTTATCCAATAATCATTTAATAGACATTGATGGGAAGCTTTTGCCATGACAGGAACCTTCTATGCTATGATGTGCCAACAGCAACTATGCCAAGTTTCATCACAATCTGATGAACGGTTCAAAAGTCGTAGTGGCCTAATGGATACGAAGCCCGGTACATTTGTTTCAAGCGGTGTTGGAACACGAATCCCGCTGACAGCTACCAGTTTTTCTAAAGACAAATGTTCACGATTGAATTCCACCTCTAAATAGACCTCTAGTCTCAATGCTTATGGGCTTTAGCAGCCTCTTAACATTGGGCGGGCCATGAGGTCATTCTATCGTTCGCCGGTGTCCATAAAGTTCAGTGAATAACACTGACATACGACCTTTCGGTAATGCGAGCTACGGGAAAACGTTCATCTGGGGCCCTATCCATCGGAGCTCACCCTTTTATATCTCACTCTTTCTTTCCAATTGAATAGTGTGTTATGCTATCCGTGTCTTCCCGACCGAGCGATATCCCTCTGATGATTCGCTCATTCGGTATGATCCTGGCCATTTAAGATGAGGTTTGTTTTTTATTGCTTTCTGTGGGACTTGCTCGCCCCTCGCCTGACACGATCGAAGTCTCTAAATCTATAGTTTCAATTTAAAACGGATCGATTGAGGCTGAAACACGCAGGATAGTGGGGGATAGCTCCTCATTAATGAAGGGGTTCATTTTTAATACGCTTTTATTAGCTTCTTACGTATGTTAGTATGTAACGGAATCTTTGAACATGATTTTGACCCCCTTAAAAACGTTGGATTAACTCGAAATTTGGAATACCTACTTATTAAGGACCGATGACAATTCAATATTTTAAACAGTTTGATCCGTTATCCTTACTAGAATAATCAGGATTAGTGATTTTTTTGTTTTCTTGAGACCCGGAGTGTCTGCGTCAAGACCAAGAAGGGAAACTAACAGGCGCGCCGATCACCTATTTCTCGAATAAGTTACCGACTGATTCAGATGAAATTGTTGAAAAATAAAAAAAATAAAAATTAAAGAAATGAAATTCAACTAAAAAATTAAAAATAAATAATATTTTAAAAAAATCTAAAATAATACGCTTTTATAGAAAGTCCAACTAAAAAATAGGAAAAAAAAAAAAAAATTAAATAAAAAATAGTGTAAGAAAAAATGATTTTATCGTAAAAAAAGCGTGGGGTGCTTTTCAGGATACTATCAAAATATTTATAACTATTAATACCATAAAAAGCTTTTTGTATAAAAAGCGTATTTTTTTAGTTTTTTTAACCTATTATTTTGAAGGTCTGCTTGTCGATATTGCTGGTTGCGCGGGATTTTTCAAAGAATGCTTTAGTAATGTACGGAGAAAATATAAACTAAGATTTAATAATAATATAATAATTATATTATTAAATAAGTCAATCTCTGTCAAGTAATATAACAGTGTATTACAATACAAAGTATGAACACATCACTTAAGTAATGATTCGGGTGTATAGATACAATGTATTCGTTACAGTATCTATTGAACGCACCGAGTAATGGTAAGAGTGATGTGTAATGTTTTCGAGTATTATCACCTGTCTGTAAAAGTGATGTCATATCACATTACATTGAGAAGTGATGTTTTGCGCAAGTCTACTATACACCCGAATCATTACCTAAGTGATGTGTTCATAGTACTTTGTATTGTAATACACTGTTATATTACTTGACAGAGATTGACTTACTTAATAATATAATCATTTTATTTTTTACTTAATATAATTTATTGTGGAATGAACGGATTTCATATGGCGACTTAGACTGCAAATTGATCTCGACGATAATGTTAATATACGAGAGCAGTAGACGCATTGTTTCGGCGCGGTCTCCTCAAAGTGCATCCAAAGAGGACCGTACTTTCATTTAGACGCCATTCTTTCTTTCACTTATTAAACACGCATTAAAACAAATAATAAAACTATCTTCAAACAAGTGCTTAAGTAATTCAAACACAAAAATTAATATGAAATATTACTAAACAATTACTAGCGATTTTACAAAAGTTGCGAATAAAAAATTAAGTAACTACTTGTGGGGAACTACCGGCTGGCCGCATGAAAAATACCTAGTCAGGTCATAAATTCTGTCACATGTTTAATGTAAAATAATTGAAACAAGTTTATTCATTATGTAACCATTCATATACCAAAATGAACTTAACAAAACATAGATTCTTATGACACTAAAGTTTATTCAAAATGACCTCCGTGATTTTGAATACAGGCCTTCAATCTGCGCGGCCAGTCGTCTATTGCAGCACGAACGAGGTCCATGTCAATATCGGCGGCTGCCTTAATCAAGGATGTCTTGAGTGACTCCAAATTGGGATGAGGCTTTGAGCACGCCTTTTCCTCCAAGTGTTGCCATATCTTGTAATCTAACGGATTAAAATCTGGACTGGAGGAGGGCCAGTCTTCGTGCCGGATGAAGTCGATTTCACGCGCCGCCAGCCAGTTTTGTGTGCTCTTCGCTCTATGAGCTGGCGCCGAATCTTGTTGGAATACCCAGTGCCTGTTATTGAACTTGGTATGAGAAACAGGTTCCACAAGGTTCGTCAGGACTGTATTTTGATATACAACTGCATTCGTTTTTACACCTTTCTCACAAAAATGTACCTCTGTTAAGCCCCAATAAGAAACCCCCAACCATACCATGAGCGAGGATGGAAAATGACCTCGTTGGACACGCGGAATACGGTAGCTCGCTTCTTCACTACTGTGTGCGTACACCTTATCATTTTGTTTGTTGTAGCTCTCTTCTACGGTAAAAATTTTTTCATCCGAAAAAAGAATTTCCCGATATTTTTTCCCGCGTACCGCTTCAACAAAGCGCGGCATCACTTCAGTCTCAGGTCCATTAGACGAGCATTCAAACGATGTCCTGTTTTTCTTCGATATGCCCGAAGCCCTAAGTCTTCATTTAACACCCTTTTCACCTTGGTTCTGCTAAACCCCATCTGAAGGGCCAACAGTTTCTGCTTACGTTTGGGATTTCTTTGAATTCGCGCCTTCACAGCTTTTATCACTGCTGGAGTCCTAACAGACCGAGGGCGACCACTTCTTGACCTGTCATCTACACTAGAGTCTTCATTGTATCGTTTGATGGTACGATAAACGAATCTTTTGGTTATATTCAAATTTTTCAGTATGTTAAAAATTTGAATTGGCGCGTAACACTACATACCATATATTTGACGCACACACGCATGCATACTATTTATTGTCAAACTTTTGTTCTTGATGTCTGTTGTCAAATTGAGATTAAATATCGTTTGTCTTTGTTAATATTTTTTATAGTGTAGTCTCGGCGAAATTTGTGATTATAGAAGTATAAAATACAATCATAATAATGTACAAACTTATAATTCCAATTAATTATAGTCGAATTTCGACTACTGCGTGACCTCTAGTATTAATAAAGAGAAAACAATATTTAATCTATTCTCAATTAGACAAACTATAACTGACAGACTGCAAAGAAAAGATGGATAATAAGCAAATAGTATGCATGCGTGTGTACGTCAAATACATTGTGGTGTGTGTAATGTTTATTTTATTGATTTAATGTATTTTTAGGCATGATTTAAAAAAATATTAACATTCTGCACTTCTTCTCTATATTCTCTATAAGTGTGGAAAATTTCATGCTCCTCCGTCCGCGCAATTTTCGTAAAATGGGATACAAAGTTTTTCCTTCACGTATTAATACTTATATATAGATTTATGTGTATTATCTATGATCCAGCGGTCGAAATTCGACCATAATTAAAATTATAAGTTTAACATTATTTTGTTTTTCTTCCTCGATTTGTGTCGGCTTTGATAAATATCCCGTCCCGTTTCCCACAGGAAAAAAGGTATCTATACCCGAAAATTTTAATGAGATTTTATGTGAAAAAAAAGAAAGAATAGAAAATGACTAAATAATGAAGAGAACCCCAGCGTGTGTTACTGTGTGTGAGTATTGCCTCTTCTTCTTCCCGTCGTCCTCCTCGTCGTCCTCCGCGCTGCGTTATTGGCTGTTGTGTTGCCGTTGTATGAGTGGTGTCTGTTGGATTTGGTGTGTTTGATGAATGTTGTGTGTCGAGTGGCTGTTGTATGTCTGACAGTCGTGGCGTGTTTTGTGTGTAGTGTTCTTGTGTGTTATGTACGAATACTGTGTCTCCAAGCCTTACTAAGTATAATTGATGTGTGAATAGCTACCTGTTTCTGTAGGGTACCAACGTTAATGTTGCTGTCCAATTTATTTAGGTATCTTGTAATACTTTTAGCTACAACCCCGGTAGCGCCAACGACTATTGGGATGACAGTCGTTTGTGCATTCCACATTATTATTCTATTGTCAAAAACTATTTATTATACTTCTATAATCACAGATTTCGCCAAGGCTACAATACTATAGACAAATAATATTTTTCTCCTACCTACGCCGAAAGTTCGGTTTATGTCCCGCTGTACAGGGAAGAAAGCTTAACTTTTCCTCCCTGAGTACTGACAAGTGCGCATGCGCGTTAGTGTCTACGTCTGCTCTCACGCACCTAAAATTCTCCGCCATTGTTGTGCTCGGGTAATTTGCAATATTGTGTTTAGTGTAAAAGTGAAATAAACAAAAGGCAATAAAATTAAATAGTGAAGTATTAAACAAAGATGAGTTCATCAGACAGTTCTTATTCAATTAGTAGTAGTTTATTTAAAAATTAAAAAACAGTTAAATTGTTTTTTTTATGAGTGGGAGGGCTCCGCCCCCCAAACCCTCCCCCCTGGACCCCGGCTCGGTACTCCACGGGTGCTAAGTTTTTTACAATGTCGAACTTTCGGCCTGGTAGGAGAAAAAATAGAATGTGTACCGCGGGAAAAAAGTAGGACATCTCACAATGTACTATAAAGACAAACAATATTAATTTATTCTCAATTTGACCACTGACTTTAACAATAAACAAAAGTTTAACAATTAACAAAAGAGTATTTATGTATAGGATCTTTTACTGGTGGTAGGACTTCTTGAGAGTCCGCGCGGGTAGGTACCCAAACCCTGCCCATTTCTGCTGTGAAGCAGTAATGCGTTTCGGTTTGAAGGGTGGGGCAGCCGGGTGGGTGGCGCATTTAAGTTGTAGATGTCTATGGGCTCCTGTAACCACTTATCACCAGGTGGGCTGTGAGCTCGTCCACCGTAACCTAAGCAATAAAAAAATATAAAAAAGGATCAGGGGTAGACATTATCTTGTTGAACACCAAGTAAAACGAAGTCACGTTTTGATTCCCGATTTAATCAACAATATGATAACTTAATTTACTTTAACACTTATCCAGCCTTAACCAGTACGTACAACAATCACTTAATCACACAACGTAACAAGAATGTAGTAAGTGCATCGGGCAAACGCAGTAGAAGGAATGTCCATTGCGAGGCACGTACCGCCTTTTTATAACGGCCGGCACACGTGGTTTATCTATGAGTCACTCCTGTTGCACGTGTTGTTTATGAGTGGAACGACACAACCGGCGCACCTGGCTTGTGTATGAGTCACTCCTGTTGCACGTGTTGTTTATTAGAAATATCGTTAACGCCGTCACGGCCATACTGACGTTCGCTTGTATTCGTGCGCCTTTTTATGGTTGGTCTGTAGAAATAAGGATGATCGTTCATCCTGAATTTAACGGATGCAACTTAAGACATGGTCTATTATATTAACAATCTGGTCCGATTCGGTTCGCATAATTAATTCTTCAGAAACCCCTGTACTGGCCGGAAATACCATTCAGACTGCTTACATACCTGGGCCACTTCATTTAGACTCTTGAGGTATGTAAGTATGTCACGAAATTGTGATCCCTTGAGTTTTCAAACTAGACCGGATCGTAATCCCCGTAGCTAATTATTGTGGCTAGTCCGGATAAACATGCCTATAGCCAAGCCATTGGACCGGATAGACTCTTCAATGTCTTAACTTTTTTTGTTTCGTTCCCCTTTTTTTCATTATTTTTTTCCTTCTTTATTTCACACCTTTTTTTACCCTCCATTATCGTAGCTTTTGTTGAAATATTTCTTGAACCTAGAAACCTACCATCTATTTAGATGGAGTTTCTTCAGAAATAGTGCGAGATCGACAATAGTTTTTCTACATTTCTAATACCTGCACCCGAGGTGCCAGAGCTTACAGACATTGTATCACACCCCTCACAAAAAAGGCACATTTAGCCAGTGCCTTCTTCTTCTTCCAGTGCCTCTTCAATCCTGAAGGTTGGCCGTTAGCTTTCTATATTCGTTTTTATCTGCAGCCAGCCGGAACAGCTGTTCGACGGAGGCAATACCAGTCCACTCCCGGATATTCCGGAGCCATGATTTCTTTCTTCGCCCAGCACGTCTCTTTCCGTCCACTTTGCCCATAATTATCAGCTGGAGCAGCATGTATCGATCGTTCCTGAGGCGCTATAGCCAGTGCCATAACTGTCAATTATTATACGGGCATTCTTCCCGTAACTGTCAGGCGCGCCCCCGATGCGTCAAATAAATTTTTTATCATCGTTAAGCGATTTCAAAGCTGCGTTGACTGCTCTTTGAAAAACTTGTGGAGCATTTCGAAGACCAAAGGGCATAGCCGAAAATTCGTATTGGCCTGTTGATATAATTTGTTTTCTCTATTACTTTATGGACTTTCAGCTGGTGGAAACTAGAGGCAAAATCGAAACTACAGTAAAATCGGGCTCCGTGTAGTTTGCCTATCTGGACATTGATTAAGGGAAGAGGGTAACTATCAGTGCACGTTATCAAGCTCTCTGTAATTCACATACATACGATCACCTCCATCTTTCTTTCTTACAAATAAAATGGGGCTTGCAAATGGCGAGGTACTTTGATTATGTTAGCAATAATATTTCGTGAATCTTTTCGTTAACGATTTTCAGTTCAGTTGGGAATAACCGAATAAGTGTTCCCTTTCTGAATGTACACGTACCGCCACAAATAGAGAGAGATGGAGAAGCCTCACAAAAGCTGCAACCAAGCAATAAGACATAAATATCCACGACCACTCCGCAAGGAGTGTACGACTGAGAAGAAAAAGAAAGCTGATAGCCTTGAGAGTCTATGTCAGCGTAACCTAACAAGTAGGTGAGCTCACGGGGCTCAAACCTGACGATCTGTTTTGTGCGACAATAGTCACTCGTATTCATAGTAGTAAGTGGGGGTAGCTTAGTCATTTTGGGGGTCGATTGCTTCCCGCTTCCGTAGGTTTAACCCGCGATTCCCTACAAGTGACCCCTGGGTGGTGCAAAACGGGAGCCAAATAAATAATAGGTGGTAGGACTTGTCCGACTGGCTGGCGACCACCCTCCAACTAGAGTCCGCCGCCAAATAGCCTAGCTGTGTTCCGGCGTGTGGGTTGGAGAGCCAGTTTTATTTTATTCCTTCCCTTTCCTCTTCCTTGTTCGGGGTGAATCTTGATGATACCTGGAACATGCGGAGCAGATGTGCGTGCGAGCTCGCGGGACGTGATTGTTTGACGGGGGTATAGGGAGACCCAGTGAAACGGTGTTCGCCGCCGCCCGCCGGTCAGTTGGGGACCTGAACCCGGGTGTCACTACTCAACTCCGCCCCGGGAAGCTGTCCCGCCAACCGGTGTAAAAGCCTGTGGTGCGGTCGTCGTGCCGGAGTGGATCCCGGCGATCGCACGCAGGGTGGACTGGGGGCCCTTCCATGCCCTGAGTCAGTCTCTCACGCAACCCGTGGTCGAGCACGTACTGTGTTCCGCGCTTTATTCAGGTGTTGTCATGATTTCGCCTCGAACTTCCTACCCCACCTAATCCCACTCTCCACAAAAAATATGACAGTTCGAAAAAGAAAAAGGGTTTTGTCGGCGATTCCCCATTCCACATTTA
The DNA here is from genome assembly GCF_030267445.1 of Bombyx mandarina. Taxonomy (NCBI): domain Eukaryota; kingdom Metazoa; phylum Arthropoda; class Insecta; order Lepidoptera; family Bombycidae; genus Bombyx; species Bombyx mandarina. The sequence continues at coordinate 4,530,416 of NC_143218.1, forward strand.
ATGTGGATTTCAGCAATGTAAGGGGTCTACATAGCAACCTCGACGCCGTACACCACCATCTTGAGACGGCGCAGCCTGCCCTACTTTTTCTGACGGAGACGCAGATATCTGCTCCGGATGATACTTCGTACCTTGAATACCCCGGCTACGTATTGGAGCACAACTTCCTGCGTAAAGCCGGGGTGTGTGTATTCGTCCGGGCTGATGTCTGTTGTCGCCGTCTACGAGGCCTCGAACAACGGGACCTGTCCCTCTTGTGGCTACGCGTAGATCACGGGGGTTGTACCCGAGTCTACGCGTGCCTGTACAGGTCCCACAACAGTGATGCAGGTTCAGCTCTGATAGAGCATGTGCAAGAGGGGACTAACCGCGTGCTTGAGCAGTACCCATCTGCGGAGGTAGTGGTTCTTGGAGACTTTAACGCTCACCACCAAGAGTGGTTGGGGTCCAGAACCACTGACCTCCCAGGCCGGGCTGCCTACGATTTCGCCCTGGCCTACGGCTTCTCCCAGCTGGTGACACAGCCCACCCGTGCCCCAGATATTGAGGGGCACGAGCCTTCTCTGTTGGACCTTCTGCTGACCACCGATCCAGCCGGATACAGTGTGGTGGTCGACGCTCCGCTTGGATCGTCTGATCACTGCCTTATCCGTGCTGCCACACCACTCTCTCGTCCTGGTCGTCGAACGACGACCGGGTATCGAAGAGTTTGGCAGTATATGTCAGCAGATTGGGATGGATTGCGTGAATTTTACGCATCCTACCCATGGGGGCGGTTCTGCTTTTCCTCTGCTGATCCTGACGTCTGTGCGGACCGTCTTAAAGACGTGGTGCTCCAGGGGATGGAATTGTTTATTCCGTCCTCTGAAGTGCCCGTTGGGGGTCGCAGCAGACCCTGGTATAATAATGCCAGCAGGGATGCTGCACACCTCAAGCGGTTCGCATACGTGGCATGGAATGATGCCAGGAGACGTCGGGATCCTAACATCTCGGAGGAAAGGCGGAAATATAACGCCGCTTCCAGGTCCTACAAGAAGGTTATTGTCAGGGCGAAATCGGAGCACGTTGCTAGAATTGGCGAGCGACTGAAGAGCTATCCCTCTGGGAGCCGTGCTTTTTGGTCGCTCGCCAAAGCTGCAGAAGGAAACTTTTGCAGGTCTAGTCTCCCACCACTACGCAAGTCCGATGACAGTCTGGCCCATAGTGCGAAAGAGAAGGCTGACCTTCTGGTCAAACTCTTCGCCTCGAACTCGACTGTGGACGACGGGGGTGTCACACCACCGAACATCCCCTGGTGTGATAGCTCCCTGCCGGAGATCTGCTTCACACAGTGTACAGTCAGGCGGGAGCTCCGACTCCTGGACGTCCATAAGTCGAATGGGCCGGACGGCATCCCTGCAGTGGTTCTGAAAAGGTGCACCCCTGAGCTGACGCCTGCGCTAACGCGTTTGTATCGTCTTTCTTATTGCGCTAACAGGGTTCCGTCTTCATGGAAGACCGCCCACGTCCACCCTATCCCCAAGAAGGGTGACCGGTCGGACCCATCGAACTATAGGCCTATCGCGATAAATTCCTTGCTTTCCAAGGTGATGGAGCGAATAATAAATATACAACTCCTGAAGTATCTTGAGGATCGCCAGCTGATCAGTGACCGACAGTACGGCTTCCGTCACGGTCGCTCAGCTGGCGATCTTCTTGTATACCTTACTCACAGGTGGGCTGAAGCCTTGGAAAGCAAGGGCGAGGCTCTTGCTGTGAGCCTTGATATCGCGAAGGCCTTCGACAGGGTCTGGCATAGGGCACTTCTGTCGAAGCTACCATCTTACGGAATCCCCGAGGGTCTCTGCAAGTGGATCGCTAGCTTTTTGGATGGGCGGAGCATCATGGTTGTTGTAGACGGTGACTGTTCTGATACCATGACCATTAACGCTGGCGTTCCACAAAGTTCGGTGCTCTCCCCGACGCTTTTCATCCTGTATATCAATGACATGCTGTCTTTTGATGGCATGCATTGCTATGCGGATGACAGCACGGGGGATGCGCGATATATCGGACATCAGAGTCTCTCTCGGAGCGTGGTGCAAGAGAGACGATCAAAACTTGTGTCTGAAGTGGAGAACTCTCTGGGGCGAGTCTCCAAATGGGGTGAATTGAACTTGGTTCAATTCAACCCGTTAAAGACACAAGTTTGCGCGTTCACTGCCAAGAAGGACCCCTTTGTCATGGCGCCGCAATTCCAAGGAGTATCCCTGCAACCTTCTAAGAGTATCGGGATACTTGGGGTCGACATTTCGAGCGACGTCCAGTTTCGGAGTCATTTGGAAGGCAAAGCCAAGTTGGCGTCCAAAATGCTGGGAGTCCTCAACAGAGCGAAGCGGTACTTCACGCCTGGACAAAGGCTTTTGCTTTATAAAGCACAAGTCCGGCCTCGCGTGGAGTATTGCTCCCATCTCTGGGCCGGGGCTCCCAAATACCAGCTTCTTCCATTTGACTCCCTACAGAAGAGGGCCGTTCGGATTGTCGATAATCCCATTCTCTCGGATCGTTTGGAACCTCTGGGTCTGCGGAGGGACTTCGGTTCCCTCTGTATTTTGTACCGTATGTTCCATGGGGAGTGCTCTGAGGAATTATTCGAGATGATACCGGCATCTCGTTTTTACCACCGCACCGCCCACCACCGGAGTAGAGTTCATCCATACTACCTGGAGCCACTGCGGTCATCCACAGTGCGCTTCCAGAGATCTTTTTTGCCACGCACCATCCGGCTATGGAATGAGCTCCCCTCTACGGTGTTTCCCGAGCGCTATGACATGTCCTTCTTCAAACGAGGCTTATGGAGAGTATTAAGCGGTAGGCAGCGGCTTGGCTCTGCCCCTGGCATTGCTGAAGTCCATGAGCGACGGTAACCACTCACCATCAGGTGGGCCGTGTGCTCAACTGCCTACAAGGGCAATAAAAAAAAAAAAAAAAATATGAATTCTCTTGAATACCGTTTTAAACAGTCGACATGCCAACATTAAGGAAACAGTTGATTTCAACTATTTTTAGTTAACTAAATGGTGACGTTGCGCCGACGTTTACAATTAGAAGTTTATATTGTAACATGATGAATTGTCTTGGGATGTAAATTAGAAACAGCGATTAATGTTCGTAATTTATTTATGTTATATCCAAAAGTTAAATAGTTTTACAGTAAACATGTTAATGTTCTTCCAATATGAATTTTGCGTTCTAAATGTAATAAAAGCTATCGTATATTGTGTTTTGCGTTTTCAGCTCACATTAATATCGATAAAGGAAGTCTTATATGTAGTTCTATTAACGAAATAATTGACGAATCGTTACAGAAACCATCGCATCGTGTCCGCTATGGTAATTAAACGAGGTGCGGAACGGTGCCCAAATAATATTACCTTTATCGCTATTAACATGAAACATTTAAATCGTTGGCCGTTTTAGTCGGTCTTCTCTTCGAAGTTCACGTCGCTGCTTAATGAAGAACTTTCACTGGCACTCGAAGCGCTAAAACTGCTACTGGCCTTTGATTGGCTGCTCGAGTATTCACTTGCTGACTGGGTGCTTTCAGATCCATCAGCGGCCTCGGCAGATTTCTGTGAACTGCTTGAGAAGTTCTGTGACTGTTCACTGCTTGAAATTTCTTTTGCGCTGCTCTTTTGTTCAGTTCTACTGCTATGATTAGAATGGCCACCGCTATTACTGCTCTTACTATCTGTCTCACTTCTGCTACTATGAGCTTGCTGACTTCTGCTACTTTGGGCTTGTTGACTACTGCTGCTTTGGGCTTGTTGAATTCTGCTACTTTGGGCTTGTTTACTACTACTGCTTTGGGCTTGTTCACTGCTGCTACTATGAGCTTGCTCGCTTTTGCTACTTTGGGCTTGTTTACTACTGCTGCTTTGGGCTTGTTTACTGCTGCTACTTTGGGCTTGTTTACTACTGCTGCTTTGGGCTTGTTTACTGCTGCTACTATGAGCTTGCTGACTTCTGCTACTATGAGCTTGCTGACTTCTGCTATTTTGGGCTTGTTGACTACTGCTGCTTTGGGCTTGTTTACTGCTGCTACTATGAGCTTGCTGACTTCTGCTACTATGAGCTTGCTGACTTCTGCTACTATGGTGGTTGGAGCTCTTTCTAGACGAACTTTTTTTAGTGGACGCATCAGAGCTTGTGGAATGCTTACTATTTGATCTGGCTGAATCAGTTTGGTCATCGTCTGAGTTGTCACCAGAACTTCCTCGAGAACTGGACTTTTTATCACCACTTTCACTTGATCCAGAGCCCTTAGAACCAGAACTGTTCTTGCTACTCGAAGATTGACTGCTTGATTTACTGTTGTTACTACTATTACTGCTACTCTGAGATGATTTTTCGTCACTGCTGCTACTGCTTGCGCTTTTACCTTGAGAACTGCTGGAAGACTTACTGCTATTTCCTTTTGTCGCACCACTGCTGTCGTCGGAATCCTCATCAGTTCCTCCCGCTGAACCGGTTCTTCCCGAACCAGAGCCTCCATTACCGCTTTCTTCTGATCCCGAGCCCTTAGAACCAGAACTGTTCTTGCTACTGGATGATTGGCTGCTTGATTTACTGTTATTGCTACTATTACTGCTGCTCTGAGATGATTTTTCGTCACTGCTGCTACTGCTTGCGCTTTTACCTTGAGAACTGCTGGAAGACTTACTGCTATTTCCTTTTGTCGCACCACTGCTGTCGTCGGAACCCTCATCAGTTCCTCCCGCTGAACCGGTTCTTCCCGAACCAGAGCCTCCATTACTGCTTTTTTCTGATCCCGAGCCCTTAGAACCAGAACTGTTCTTGCTACTGGACGATTGGCTGCTTGATTTACTGTTATTGCTACTATTACTGCTGCTCTGAGATGATTTTTCGTCACTGCTGCTACTGCTTGCGCTTTTACCTCGAGAACTGCTGGAAGACTTACTGCTATTTCCTTTTGTCGCACCACTACTGTCATCGGAATCCTCATCAGTTCCTCCCGCTGAACCGGCTCTTCCCGAACCAGAGCCTCCATTACTGCTTTCTTCTGATCCCGAGCCCTTAGAACCAGAACTGTTCTTACTACTCGAAGATTGACTGCTTGATTTACTGTTGCTACTACTATTACTGCTACTCTGAGATGATTTTTCGTCACTGCTGCTACTGCTTGCGCTTTTACCTTGAGAACTGCTGGAAGACTTACTGCTATTTCCTTTTGTCGCACCACTGCTGTCATCGGAATCCTCATCAGTTCCTCCCGCTGAACCGGTTCTTCCCGAACCAGAGCCTCCATTACTGCTTTCTTCTGATCCCGAGCCCTTCGAACCAGAACTGTTCTTGCTACTGGACGATTGGCTGCTTGATTTACTGTTATTGCTACTATTACTGCTGCTCTGAGATGATTTTTCGTCACTGCTGCTACTGCTTGCGCTTTTACCTTGAGAACTGCTGGAAGACTTACTGCTATTTCCTTTTGTCGCACCACTGCTGTCATCGGAATCCTCATCAGTTCCTCCCGCTGAACCGGTTCTTCCCGAACCAGAGCCTCCATTACTGCTTTCTTCTGATCCCGAGCCCTTAGAACCAGAACTGTCCTTACTACTCGAAGATTGACTGCTTGATTTACTGTTGTTACTACTATTACTGCTACTCTGAGACGATTTTTCGTCACTGCTGCTACTGCTTGCGCTTTTACCTTGAGAACTGCTGGAAGACTTACTGCTATTTCCTTTTGTCGCACCACTGCTGTCGTCGGAATCCTCATCAGTTCCTCCCGCTGAACCGGTTCTTCCCGAACCAGAGCCTCCATTACCGCTTTCTTCTGATCCCGAGCCCTTAGAACCAGAACTGTTCTTGCTACTGGACGATTGGCTGCTTGATTTACTGTTATTGCTACTATTACTGCTGCTCTGAGATGATTTTTCGTCACTGCTGCTACTGCTTGCGCTTTTGCCTTGAGAACTGCTGGAAGACTTACTGCTATTTCCTTTTGTCGCACCACTGCTGTCCTCGGAATCCTCATCAGTTCCTCCCGCTGAACCGGCTCTTCCCGAACCAGAGCCTCCATTACTGCTTTCTTCTGATCCCGAGCCCTTAGAACCAGAACTGTTTTGGCTACTGGAAGATTGGCTGCTTGATTTACTGTTGTTGCTACTATTACTGCTGCTCTGAGATGATTTTTCATCACTGCTGCTACTGCTTGCGCTTTGACCTTGAGAACTGCTGGAAGACTTACTGCTATTTCCTTTTGTCGCACCACTGCTGTCATCGGAATCCTCATCAGTTCCTCCCGCTGAACCGGTTCTTCCCGAACTAGAGCCTCCATTACTGCTTTCTTCTGATCCCGAGCCCTTAGAACCAGAACTGTTGTTGCTACTGGAAGATTGGCTGCTTGATTTACTGTTGTTGCTACTATTACTGCTGCTCTGAGATGATTTTTCGTCACTGCTGCTACTGCTTGCGCTTTGACCTTGAGAACTGCTGGAAGATTTACTGCTATTTCCTTTTGTCGCACCACTGCTGTCGTCGGAATCCTCATCAGTTCCTCCCGCTGAACCGGTTCTTCCCGAACCAGAGCCTCCATTACTGCTTTCTTCTGATCCCGAGCCCTTAGAACCAGAACTGTTGTTGCCACTGGAAGATTGGCTGCTTGATTTACTGTTGTTGCTACTATTACTGCTGCTCTGAGATGATTTTTCGTCACTGCTGCTACTGCTTGCGCTTTGACCTTGAGAACTGCTGGAAGACTTACTGCTATTTCCTTTTGTCGCACCACTGCTGTCGTCGGAATCCTCATCAGTTCCTCCCGCTGAACCGGTTCTGCCCGAACCAGAGCTTCCATCACTGCTTTCATTGGTACTTGAAGAATCTTTGTTGTATGACTGGCTCTGGTACGAGCTACTGCTTTGTCTAGCGCTAGAACTTTGCTCGTCGAAGCTGCTGCTGGTAGCGTGGCCTTCAGTATTATTGATTACTGATAAACGATCATCGGAGTCCTCGTCATTTGATTCTGAATTTCCACCGACGAGACCTGATCCCCCTTGGTTGTCATCTGCTCCTGAATCGTGACGTCTCACACCACAGCCCCTGCCTCGACCGCCTCCGCAGCCATACCTGTACCCGCAGCGTCTCGGTCTAGATTCCTCTGGAAATATTCCACAAGACTATAAATAATTGTAAATAGACATGCTTGAACAAAAACCGACTTCAAATAGAAAAAAAAAGATATAACAAAACAAATGAATGTACACTAAAACAATAATCATCGAAATCGGTTGGCGTGATATTGAGTTATTGAGTTATTCATCTATTTGTCGTGCACGTACTTAATGCAAATTTAAGATTTATTACATGGTTTTCTCATGGATACCATTAACAGAACTGTACTAAATTGAAATGGGACCACGCAGGAAGCATCAGCTTTCTAATAAAAAAAGAATCATCAAAATCGATTTTCCCAGTCAAAAGTTATATCGTGTTGTTGGATGAGGTGGGCAAACTGCTGGAACGCATTCTGGCAGCCCGCATCATCCAGCATCTGATCGGGGTGGGACCCGATCTGTCGGCGGAGCAGTATGGCTTCCGAGAGGGTCGCTCAACGGTGGACGCGATCCTTCGCGTGCGGGCCCTCTCGGAGGAGGCCGTCTGTGGGGGTGGGGTGGCCTTGGCGGTGTCGCTCGACATCGCCAATGCGTTTAACACCCTGCCCTAGTCCGTGATAGGGGGGCGCTGGAAAGACACGGAGTGCCCCTCTACCTTCGCCGGCTGGTCGGCTCCTACTTGGAGGACAGATCGGTCACGTGTACCGGACACGGTGGGGTCGTACATCGGTTCCCGGTCGTGCGCAGTGTTCCACAGGGGTCGGTACTCGGCCCTCTTTTGTGGAATATCGGGTATGACTGGGTGCTGAGGGGTGCCCTCCTCCCGGGCCTAAGCGTAATATGTTACGCAGACGACACGCTGGTCGTAGCCCGGGGAGGGAGCTTTGCTGAGTCTGCTCGTCTTGCCACCGCTGGGGTAGCGCATGTCGTCGGCAAAATTAGGAGATTGGGCCTCGACGTGGCGCTCAGTAAATCCGAGGCCATGTGGTTCCACAGGCCCCGGAGAGTGCCACCTGTCGATGCCCATATCGTGGTTGGAGGCGTCCGGATCGGGGTCGGGGTACAGTTAAAGTACCTCGGCCTCATTCTGGACAGTCGTTGGACCTTCCGTGCTCACTTTCAGCACCTGGTCCCTCGTTTGTTGGGGGTGGCCGGCGCGTTAAGCCGACTTCTTCCCAACATCGGGGGGCCTGACCAGGTGACGCGCCGTCTCTATACGGGGGTGGTGCGGTCAATGGCCTTATACGGGGCACCCGTGTGGGGCCAGTCCCTGGCCGTGGGGGTAGCGAAGTTGCTGCAACGGCCGCAACGCACCATCGCGGTAAGGGTCATCCGTGGTTATCGCACCATCTCTTTTGAGGCGGCGTGTGTACTGGCTGGGACGCCGCCTTGGGTCCTGGAGGCGGAGGCGCTCGCCGCTGACTATCAGTGGCGAGCTAACCTTCGTGCCCGGGGCGTGGCGCGTCCCAGCCCCAGTGTGGTCAGAGCGCGGAGGGCCCAATCTCGGCGGTCCGTGCTGGAGGCATGGTCCAGGCGGCTGGCCGATCCTTCGGCTGGTCGTAGGACCGTCGAGGCGATTCGCCCGATTCTTGTGGATTGGGTGAATCGTGACAGAGGACGCCTCACTTTCCGGCTCACGCAGGTGCTCACTGGGCATGGTTGCTTCGGTGAGTTCCTGCACCGGATCGGAGCCGAGCCGACGGCAGAGTGTTACCATTGTGGTTGCGACTTGGACACGGCGGAGCACACGCTCGTTGCCTGCCCCGCATGGGAGGGGTGGCGCCGTGTCCTCGTCGCAAAAATAGGAAACGACTTGTCGTTGCCGAGTGTTGTGGCATCGATGCTCGGCAGCGACGAGTCGTGGAAGGCGATGCTCGACTTCTGCGAGTGCACCATCTCGCAGAAGGAGGCGGCGGGGCGCGTAAGAGACGCACAAGCCCGCCGCCGTCGACCGGGGGCCAGGGAGGCGGATCTCGCCCTAACCCTGGCCCTGTTTCGGGTCCCCCTCATATGTCGGTCTGGGGCCCGGCGAAGGGGCCTAAGAAGACGACGTGCAAGCTGCTCTGCACGCATTTTACGCAAGAGCATCCGGGTGATGGAAGGCCGGCTATCCTCGACCCACGCTGGTTCTGACCCAGCGGGGTATTTCGTAGGATAACCAATTCAAACCGGCGCCATCTAGGCGGGCTTCGGACAGCCTGCCGACCGAGAGGGCTTGTGGTCGTGGCGCCGACGATCGCTGGCCCGGCGTCCCGAGGGGGAGGGTGATGGGAGAGATGTGCTCCGCACTAAACGCTTCACTCTCCTCCCCTTGCCTTTTCATGAGTTCTGTCTCATGCGAGGGTTGGACGTTGGTTGTTGAGCGACAGGAGGTTTTAGTCGGTTCGACTCCGACATGCCCCACCCTCCATCCCCAGTGGAGGGTGGGAGTCCGGCGATTTCCTCCTGACACAAAAAAAAAAAAAAGTCAAAAGTTATAAGAAAACAAACATAAAAAAAACATATAGTCGAATTGAGAACCTCCTTCTTTTTTGAAGTAAAAAATAGCATTCAACGAGCATTTTAATAATTAAAAGAGTTCGCCCATGATATTATCTTGGTCCATAGGCGGTCATAGGACTGTCTCTAGGTGATAAATATTCTATAAGTTCCGGCACACCTAATCGCCGAAGTATAACCACGTTTGTACGGTATATCAGCGAAAAAATTCTTAATTTAGCATTGCGTGTGGACGCAAACGTTTTTTTTTTGTAACAGTTAAAACATTACTTACGGCAAGGCAGAGCCTGGACGGCTACAATAGCCTGAAAAAGAAACAACGAATTATTAATCTTTTTATCTATTAGCTCAGAGACTTACAATACTGGACATAGACCTCCACCAAGCTGAAAGGCGTGGCATGGATAGGTGGACCGATGGCCTATTGAGACTCGCGAGGATCTGCTGGATGCGAGCAGAGCAGGACCGAACTGTTAAAGTCTCCCTCTTTTTTATTACTCAGAAAAGCCTTAAAAGCACCATCCATGTAAATGATTGGGACCCAACCAACCAGTCAAACACTGATGGCACTGTGTACCAAGCATATCCGAAGCGTATACGAACGACAAATAACACGACATGGTTACTGTAGAGCTTTAAATACCGCATCCCACTGATCCTCATTAATACATTAGAACAATCAAATTGATTCATCTCACCGGTATGTAAAATAAACATTTTTGCGCAGCACCAGCGAAAGTAATACTAAAACCACGTCTTTATAGTTCAGAATGCGACGATGCTACGCCCCAGCGCTAATATTCAGTTGAACAGGAATCAGGAGGAGAATCCAGTGAGAAAAGAACATGTGGATACCAAGCCGCAAAGACGATGGGAGACTGAACGAATTGCCTCTGAGATCCGCATCGCTAAACGGGACATGCTTATTTATACGAATCGAACTCTTCGGCTGAGTTGAGGAGTATTCACTTGTGATATATAAGTGGCGTGGATTGGGCTTATGTGCAGGAGTAAACGACGGCGTTCGGATGATGATGACAATGATGGTATAACTCGAGGACGCTCTGCTTCTTTAATGTCCCCATCACTACTTGGTCTTTGGCCCTTACAAATGAAGTGTGACGGAGCTCTAAGCTCTAAGGAGCAAAGTTGAAGATAAAGCTCCAGCCGCGGTTGAAAACATTTGCGCGATTTTTATCCACGACATTCTTAACTTAAATGCTTGCTCTCTTCTTGCTATGTTACCTGCTATTGTTGTGGAATCGATTGTTAATTGTATCGTCACAAGATGAAATTCGAAGAACTTTATTGGCTTTAATACGCGGAATAAATATAGAAAACACCGTTTCGGCAGCTGCTTGTGTGTTCAATGAACCATAAAACCAATTTAAAAGCCAATATAATTTGTGGAAATTTACCGAGAACAGGCGCAGCACTAGCGTCCCTGTTTGTCGGCAAATGGTGCGAATAAGAATTGAACCTCCGAACTGAATTGTTCAAAGCGTTCCCCTGGGATACAGCGAATGCCAAGCTTTTTAAGTATCAGCGAATCCAAACGACTGTCTTCGCGGTGTTTTTGGATCCTTTATCGGAGAATATCTTAGAAATGACTTACCACTATCAGGAATAGAGCAACTTTACAATTCATCTTCGAAGCTTCGATTGCTCTGTCTGTAAACGCCCAAAGGCCGGCTATTTATACTAATTTGTTGGAGAAATATTCCCTTTATGAATAAACAGTTACCAATAAAATTAATAATTAATTATTTGTTTAATACACTTGTTTTTCTATAACGCATTTAAATTGTTTTTTTTTTGTTTCTATAACATATGCTACGAACATCTTTAGCGAGCCTCGGAATTATGATACTTTTGTAAAATTTACTTTTTTTGCTGTTGCCCTTGTAGTCGAATTAGCATACGGCCCACCTGATGGTAAGTGGTTACCGTCGTCCATGAACTTCAGAAATGCCAGGGGCAGAGTCAAGCCTAGCCAAGCCAACCTACCGTTAAGTACTCTCCACAAGCCTCGTTTGAAGCACCGTGGAGGGGAGCTCATTCCAAAGCCGGATGGTATGTGGCAAAAAAGATCTCTGGAAACGCACTGTGGATGAACGCAGTGGCTCCAGGTAGTATGGATGAACTCTACTCTGGTGGCGGGCGGTGCGATGGTAGAAACTGTCCACATACCGTACAAAATGCAGAAAGAACTAAAGTCCCTCCGCAGACCCATAGGTTCCAAAGTTATAAATATTTGTAAAGAAAAACCTTTTGTATTTAAAACCTTTAAAACTGTTTAGTTTAAAAAAAACACATGTGGCCCTCGGGGACTGCTGCGGTAAAGCTATTGCATAGCATTTTTAATCAACTTATGTAATTATAATCAGACAATAATAATTTAATATTAAAACTCTTTATTTTTGTTTGACAACATAAAATTACATAGAAATAGAAATAATTACAAAATAGAGAGAGAAGGGATGAGAGAACGAAAAGAAAGAGGGAGAAAGAGAAAGGTATTATACACTACTTGCTTGTGTATACGACTGTCGCGCCTGCACACGTCTCATTTAACGGTTTTATTCCACGCACTTTTTTCCACGGATTTTTTCGTACGGTTTTACTATCACATTTTTTTCAGTTCGGTCGCGCAGCAAAATCCCTATCCCCTCCAAGCCTGCCGTAAGGAACTTCGTTCCAAAAATAACATATTTTTTTATCATTCATTAACCACGATCTCAGAGCGTTCGTTTGCGCAATACACTAACTCTTATGCAAGCAACCGTGAATGAAGTGTACCACAATAAGTTCGCACGTTACCGAATGATCGTGGGTTGTTGCGAAACCTCCAGTTTTATTTTCTTTATACCTCGAATAGATCTTAAAATTAATATTTTTATAATAAGGAACTTTGTTCCTGTCCGGTGTCCCACGCCTCCTCCTCCTTGCGTCGATAATCCTCAGTGCTGTGAGTCGTGGCCTCCTCTAATAACTTTGTCCTGCATTATCTTGCGCCATTCCTGCGTGTCCTCGGCTGTGTGGATAGCAACGTGGACTGAGGTATTGAGAGTGGAGCGTATTTGGTCCGACCAGCGCATTGGATTTCTGCCTCTGTGCCTTCTCCCACGCCACCACACATATTTTTTTTGTGTACAGTAAGTAGTATTTTATTTGGTGGTAGAACCTCTTGCGAGTCCCCGCGGGTAGGTACCACCACCCTGCCTATTTCTGCCGTGTAGCAGTAATGCGTTTCGGTTTGAAGGGTGGGGCAGCCGTTGTAACTATATTGAGTCCTTAGAACTTATATCTCAAGGTGGGTGGCGGCATTTACGTCGTAGATGTCTACGGGCTTCGGTAACAGCTTAACGCCAACCGAGCTGTTTTATTTATTGCTTAGGTGAGTGGATGAGCTCACGGCCCACCTTATGTTAAGTGGTTTCCGGAGCCCATAGACATTAACAACGCTGCCACCCACTTTGAGATATGAGTTTTAAGGTGTCAGTATAGTTACAACGGTTGCCCCACCCTTCAAACCGAAACGCACTACTGCTTCACGGCAGAAATAGACAGGGTGGCGGGTGGCGGTACCTACTCGTGAGGACTCACAAGAGATCCTACCGCCAGTAAGAGAATACGTTTGGGCCATAAGCTGGATCCGATCCTATCTATACAATAAATAACTTCGTCTAGTCACATCCAAAAAAAACAGTTCTTTTTGTTTATCTGCAACATTTCACACACTGTGTAAATGTGTCTACACTAACACGGATCATTAAGTTAATTAAAAAAAATTAATTATTATTTACAGCCTAACAATAACAAAATGTGAGAAATAAAACATAGATATTTTTGTTTGTTCAGATGACGAATGCTATTTGTAATATAGAAAGAATGTTGTCATATGGTAATGATGGAGATGCGTCGGACAATGTTAATGACATCCAAAGATTGGAGTTGGAGAGTGGAACTGCCTCACGGCTGTGATAGGCAAGTTCCCGATCGCAGTATGCCAATGTAAGACCAGTAGTGTGCTACTCATCTTCTGGTAAATCCTTTAGTCGCTTACGAAATCCAGAAGACGAGATGTCGCGTTGTAGCCATAAAACTTCACTAGTACCTTTTTTTTAACCCTGGGGAATTCATTTACGGATACCCGGTTGAGGGGGGTAGCAGACGGGTTATGTCGGACTCCGAAGCCTCTACAGAAGAAGAGGGAGAATTTCTGCCGGGAGACTACGCCTTGAGGAAGGCGCGCGAGGCGCTGCACGGCGTCAGCCACGCAAGAGCTACCAAACACCTCAAAACCGACTACCAACTAAATCCCATCGAGCCCCACCAGTCACACCACCCACCCACATCACCCACCACCGAAGGTTCGCCGTTGCCACACGGCGCGCTGAAGCAATTACGTCAATTTCTGTTATTAAACGCCCGCCTGAATTGACTAACCTTGTCTTCTTTTGTTTGTTAATGTCTGTTTTAGTCTTTTAGGTCTCTTAAAAATAGATTCGTTCTCAGTGTCTTCGGATTCATCTTTCCCAATAGATATTCCGGCGGCTTAGTAAGAAGATAATATAGCAATGTATAAGTCGTCCTGGCCTAAAGGTTAAGACGTCCAAAGCATTCGTAACTAGCGATGCACCGGTGTTCGAATCCCGTAGGCGGGTACCAATTTGTCTAATGAAATACGTACTTGACAAATGTTCATGATTGACTTCCACGGCGAAGGAATAACATCGTGTAGTAAAAATCAAACCCAAAATTATAATTTGCGTAATTGCTGGTGCTAGGACCTCTTGTGATTCCGCACGGGTAGGTACCACCACATCGCCTATTTCTGCCGTGAAGCAGTAATGCGTTTCGGTTTGAAGGGTGGGGCAACCCTTGTAACTATACTGAGACCTTACAACTTATATCTCAAGGTGGGTGGCGCATTTACGTTGTAGATGTCTGTAGATGTCTATGGGCTTCAGTAACCACTTAACACTAACACACCAGGCGGGCTATGAGCTCGTCCGCCCCACTAAGCAATAAAAAAAAAAGATCGAAGAAAGAAATCGAACCTCCCAGAAATTTCCTACAAACACTCCGAGCTGGGGCACAAAAAAGCGCAAGTCTGCAAGGAGCGGTGCCAAAGTGGTAGTGGTAATTAACAATTAGAGTTAGAGCTTTAGAATGTTTGTTGCAACTTAACAAAAAAACTTTAAAATAAAGAGATGCTTAGTGATCAGTAAAACGCGTCAGGGCGTTCAACCGATACCGCGGCATCTTCTTTGAAGCGGCATACGTTCTCGCCATGACATCTCCCCGGGGTCCGTACTGGAGGTCCGATTCCAGCCAGACCCGATCGCTGGAATGCGCAAAATAGACCGGACTTTTCGATGACGACGTGACTTTACCGTTTGGTATAATGATCGATGTCTGTATCACCGCCAGTCAGACGAGGGTCTTACGCTACCCCTGGCTTTGTAGCAGGCGTTCTTGGACAGAGCCGCGTTTGGTTACGGTGCTGACCACGGTAAGCGCCCCTCTCCGAGGACCTGTATCGCGCAGCGTCTAACGCTAATCCCATATACCCTTCGGCGCCGAGATCAACTGTTAAGGGAACAAGGGGTTTTACCAGCGCACTGCCTGTTTCTGCCATGAAGCAGTAATGCGTTTCGGTTTGAAGGGTGAGGCAGCCGTTGTAACTATACTAAAACCTTAGAACTCACATCTCAAGGTGGATGGCGGCATTTACATTGTAGATGTCTATGGGCTTCAGTAACCACTTAACACCAACTAGGCCGTGAGCTCGTCCACCCAACTAAGCAATAAAAAAAAGAAAAAAAGGGATCCTCTGTCAGCTCAAAAGAATACATAGAAGCGTTACTCTCTTTTTTCTTATCGGCTAAGGCAGTCTTAGAAATTGTCTTATTGACATTACCTCGCAGCTGTTTGAATTGAATTTAACAACTCATTTAGAGGGCGAGCGGCTGTTGATTCTTGCTTTAACAATATAATTCTATAACCTCTGAATGTTGTTTTAGCTGAACGTCAAAATGCAAATACGAATCTATTACGTAGTAAGTTATTTGCGTGGAATTATTATCATATCTGTTGTTAATACGCTTATAATAGCTTCAGACGTATGTATGTTAGTATGTAACGGAATCTTTGAACATGATTTTTACCCCCTTCAAAACGTCGGATTAACTCGTTTGGTATACTTATTACGGACCGATAACAATAGGATATTAAAAAAAAAAATTGAAAAAAAATTTTAAACAATTGAAAATCAACTAAAAAATTAAAAATAAATAATAGTTTAAAAAAACTAACAAAATACGCTTTTATAGAAAATCCAACTAAAAAATAGAAAAAAATCTTAATAAATTTGAATTAAAAATAGTGTAAGAAAAAATTATTATATTGTAAAATAATATTAGTTTAAAAAAAACAAAAAATAGGCTTTTATAGAAAATTAAAAAATAAAAAATAAATAATAGTTTAAAAACACGCTTTTTTACAATAAAATCATTTTTACTTACACTATTTTTAATTCAAATTTATTAAGATTTACTTTTTATTTTTTGGATTATCTATAAAAGCGTGTTTTTTTGTTTTTTAAACTTTTTTTTTTATTTTCTATTGAAGCTGTGATTTTTTTCTTCTTTTATTATTACTAGTGGTCCCGCAGTAATCAAAATTCGGCGTTCGTATCGAGCGACCCGACTGTGCCGGGGAAACTGGAAAGGAAGGAACTTTACTGGTGGTAGGACCTCTTGTTAGTCCGCACGGGCAGGTACCACCACTCTCCCTATTTCTGCGTTTCGGTTTAAAGGGTGGGGCGGCCGTTGTAACTATACTGAGACCTTAGAACTTATATCTCAAGGTTGCGGCATTTACGTTGTAGATGTCTATGGGCTCCGGTAACCATTTAACCCCAGGTGGCCTGTGAGCTCGTCCACCCATCTAAGGAAAAATATATATATTGTCGCTCTAGGGTACCCTGCTGGTACATAGGGCCCTCACCAGTTGTCTCCACTTCATCCTGTCTAGCGCTTGATCCAGGTATATAAGATGTGTTATATACTTGTAACAACAGCATGTCGGTGACGTGAGCCCACGAGATTTTTCCCAATCAAAAAGGGCTCAAAGCTGTTAAAGAAGTTTATTTCACTTTAAAAAAAATTTGTTTGTCTGTAAAGATGGTTTACGGATGATAGTTTTACGTGATAGCGTCATAAAGAAACATTTATGAAAAATTGCTAGTGTTTATGAATTGAATTGAATTACAGTCAAAACCGCTTACTGCGACATCGTTTAGAACAACATGCCGGTTATAATAACCTAGAACAAAGGTCCCGGCTGAATGCCATATGACAATTTCAATGTAGTCCAGTTCTGATAATGGCATCCATGTGAAAACCAATAAGTCTTAAGTTTGCATTAAGTACGTGCACGACATATAGATGAATAATTCAATAACTCAATATCACGCCAACCGATTTCGATGATTATTATTTTTAGTGTACATTCATTTGTTTTGAAATATCTTTTTTTGACGTGACAACGTCTTATAATTCGATGGAGCCGGCTGCACGCACGAAAAAACATGACTCATGCGGCGTTACTTCGCTCTGAGGCGTTCCATTTAAGGCTTGAAGTGCGCTTGCACGAACGAAAGCGCGCAACGAGCGACAAAGAGGCACAATCGGCCTCCGCGCTTGGCAGCGTTCGACATCCGCTCTTTTGAAAAAAGAAACCATTCCATCAGTATTTTCTTATGACGTTGTCACGTTCAACTATCGTCAGTAAACCGACTTTACAGAAAACCGACTTTTTTCTATTTGAAGTTGGTTTTTGTTAAAGCATGTCTATTTACAATTATTTTGTATAATACAAAGAGGGAGTCAATTGAAAAACACATTTTTTTTTCAATAAATTGACACTGGGGCCGATCGCTTGTTCCGCGCTCTCGCTCGCACGCTCAGGCTCGGGCGGAACGTGACACTTTTTCGTGCGTGCAGCCGGTATTCATCGAAGTATAAGACGTTGTTACGTCAAAAAACAAACAAAAAAAAGCTTCCATTTATTTATTTATTGTTAGCTTTTGTGTTTCGTTTGAAACGCCATGTAAATATTATTTTTAATGACATCTTCATCGTCGCTGTAGCTCGAATCGCGTGCTATGTTATTAATGTTTTTACTATCATAGCTTCGTCTTTGCACGCCAAACAATTGCCTTTCGTGTCTTAAGTGGTCGTGTAAATTAATTTTCAGCAATTCCTCATCGCTTTCGTATGATTCGTAAAAAATATTAGCGATTTTCTTCGGGATTACATTGTTAGCGTCGCTTTTTGATGGCGCCAATGACTTTGACGTATGTTTTCTCCCGAATTTGGTAGTTATAATTGGAATGGTAGTTTTCCGTTTCCAATTATCTTCGATCGCGTTATACTGCAGCGTATTATCGGAAGATAAACTGATGTCTGCCGCCATTTTGACTTTCTCATATTTTTGCGAATACAATTCATTTCTCATTTTCTTAATGGCGTTTTTTAATGGATTCACGGATTTCTTTGAGCGTTTTGTTTCGCGTTTAGTTGTTAGCCCAATTGTGTTATCTGAGAACATAACGATTATTATCTATATATTAATACGTGAAGGAAAAACTTTGTATCCCTTTTTACGAAAATTGCCCGGACGGAGGAGCATGAAATTTTTCACACTTATAGAGAATATAGAGAAGGAATGCAAAATGTTAATATTTTTTTAAATTATATTTAAAAAATACATTAAATCAATAAATAAGAACATTACACACACTACCATGTATTTGACGCACACACGCATGCATACTATTTGTTTATTGTCAAACTTTTCTAATTGTTTAAAGTCTGTGGTCAAATTGAGAATAGATTAAATATTGTTTGTCTTTATTAATATTTTTCTATAGTCCAGTCTTGGTGAAATCTGTGATTACAGAAGAATAGTAGTCTTTGACAATAGAATCATAACAGTGTACAAACATTTAATTTCTATGAATTATAGTCGAATTTCGACTACAGGGGACCACTAGTTAAGGTAACAAGATTACGTATTAAGGCTCCGATTGTCGCGAGTCATAGATGACTTTGAAGTCGTCCCAGCCTTACTTACGGTGCGTTCGTATCGAGCGAATCGTGCCGATCCCCGAATGCCGAATCCCACAGACAGTTACCAATTGTTCTAATCAGATACGTACCTTACTGACTGTACCTGACAAATGTTCACGATTGAATTCCACGGTGAAGGAATAACGTCGCGTAATAAATGAAGACTTGAGTGGATGGAAGGGGGGTTAGGTACCATTTTTAAGATTTTTGAGTTTTTACATTGAATGAAGGTGTTCTGTACATATAAACCATATTAGACTTTAAAACTCCGGGCTTAAGGGCTATTTTTAGAATTTGCGTCTGATGAAGGAGTTATGTACGAAGAAAAAGTATAAGTAATAAAAGTATCAACATACTTTCTCAAAATTAACAAATTGTATCATATTCCCTTCATCCACTCATGTCTTCAAATATCAAAACCACAAAAAATATAATAAGCAATTACTGGTGGTAGGACCTCTTGTGAGTCCACACGAACCATTATTTATAGTATTTTTTCCAATGATAAAAAAGGGATAAGGGACGTTAGTAATATATAATAGGCAGGGCTGGTGTTTGGATAATCCAGGAGAAAGTTATTTACCCTCAGCATTGAGAATTATCAACGCAAGGCAGATGAGGACATTGAAAAAACACAAGACTAAATCCTAAAATTGTTTTTTACACGATAACTAGGTAAAACTCAGAACTATCTGAAGTAGCATTAGTTAAAGTTATTCACGCGCCAATGTGTTACGATGAATTGACGCCATGATTTCAAAATGGCCACCCGTTCCTGCCACTTTAGCGCCATAACTTCGCTCACCTCTATTCCTCGCTGTGTACAATCTTCTACCTGGAAAATTATCTTCTATCTGTTTATTGATATTATCGAATAGAATTTGCCTTTTCTCTGTGTTTCCTAATTTTCGGTACGGAAGCAATATGGCTTGCGTCGTTTCGTCCATTATCGATTTGGTTGTTTTATTGTTGTGCGGATACTTGGCTATGTCTTCTAAGGCCTAGAATTTGATTAATATGACGTTTAGCACGTTGGTTGTGGAAAGTAAAATCGTAAACGTTCTTCCCTGGTGCGGCGGTGGGTCGAAATGTGCTCTTAACGATATTCCCACCGGTGCGTGGCAAGTCTTTCTCGACCCACCAGCACTAGGGTAGGTTAAAATGCTATTCGCTTGTTCTTTTCGTTCGCACCTTCGTTCGACCTCTTCCGCGGTGAACGTGCTAACTTCAAGACGGTAGACGACGCGACGAGCATCCAAAGAAATGGGAACTTGTTGCTGGTGGTAGGACGTCTTGCGAATCCGCATGGGTAGGTACCACCGCCCTGCCTATTTCTGCCGTAAAGCAGTAATGCGTTTCCGTTTGAAGGGTGGGGCAGCCGTTGTAACTATACTTGAGACCTTAGAACTTATATCTCAAGGTGGGCTCTAGTAACCACTTAACACCAGGCGGGCTGTGAGCTCGTCCACCCAACTAGCAATAAAAAAAAAACACCTCCTGACCATTCTCCAGTAAAACCTTTGATCGCTTCAAGACCTCTTCGGAATGAGATGAGGGTAGTTTTCTAATAAAAACACTAGTAATATGGGTATATTCAAGTAATTACTAGAAACCAAGTTCATGACAACTTGAACGTATAATGATTAGGTAAATTATGAATGTTGCGAGTTTAATTCGCATTGCCCGATGTTAATGCTCTTTAAACATAAGTTTTTTTTTTATTGCTTAGGTGAGTGAATGAGCTCACAGCCCATCTGGTAAGTGGTTACTGGAGCCCATAGACATCCACAACGTAAATGCGCCACCCAGTAGAAACTCAGTAGGTTGTGTCAATAGGCTAGCTAGTCCATAGGTCGAAAATCGACGAGCTTCGCGAGGGCGGTGACCGGTGCCTGAAAGCCCTAATAGCTGCTAGAGCGAATCGGACAAGACATGTTTCGGGCGACGATGTCTTTGTAGGATATGACCACATTCCACTGGCCGTCTTATCATCTAAACCATGAATATTATAAAAAGTTGAACTTTAAATAACTGTTTCCCGTCATTCTCTTCATAAAGTGAGTCCGCGTAATCAATTATCGCGTTGACTTCATCGGTCGCCGTAACGCCTCTGTTCACTAAATAGTTATAAGTGAGAGCGGCGTAGCCTGAAAACGAAAAATGATTTGGACTTCAGTTAATAAATAGACAAAGTCCTTACTAGACAAGAACTTTACTTATACATATAATATGTATAGGCTGATCCTGAAACCGTGTTAAATGTTTACAGTACCCGAGTACAGAACATCGAGTTTTAGAAAGAGACAGTTATATTTCGCCTTTGTAGAGCGCTATCTCTGTTGCACATTGCCTGTGTGACGGTTTTCAGTCGTTGTTCGATTGCTGTTTTGATAGATATCGGCCTGTTAGTGTTCCTTGCGACAAAGATAACATTCTACAAAATTGATATTTAGCCGACTGTCTAATTCTTATCTTCGATGTGCTTCATTTATTGCCAAGTCAATTGAAGTCGTCGTGGCCTAACGAATATGACGTCCGGTCCATTCGTGTTGAGCGATGCACCGGGTGTTCGAATCTCAGGCGAGTACCAATTTTTCTAATGAAATACGTACTCAACAAATGTTCACGATTGATTTCCACGGTGAAGGAATAACATCGTGTAATAAAAATCAAACCCGCAAAATTATAATTTGCGTAATTACTGGTGGTAGGACCTCTTGTGAGTCCACGCAGGTGGGTACCACCACCCTGCCTATTTCTGCCGTGAAGTAGTAATGCGTTTCGGTTTGAAGGGTGGGGCAGCCGTTGTAACTTACTTGAGACCTTAGAACTTATATCTCAAGGTGGGTGGCGCATTTACGTTGTGGATGTCTATGGGCTCCAGTAACCACTTAACACCAGGTGGGCTGTGAGCTCGTCCACCCATCTAAACAATAAAAATAAATAAATAAAGTACTGTAATGTCATCGAAACTGGGAAAAGGATAAATTAATATAGTCGCTCCGAAGTTCCGGTTGTATGAAGGGGGATGAACCCAGTAATTTCCTTGGTATTCGCCGTTCGAAATTAAAATTAAATAATTAAAATTACTATTCTTAAACTAGTGTTTTTTCTTTATCATATTTAAATTTAAATGCTTCCTTTAAAGTAGTGACCCAGCGCACGAATCACGCATTTAGTGAGGAAGCTCACGACAACGGTAATGTTGCTTACGAGAATCCTCCTTAATACATGAGGTCGAAGGATCAATCATATAGTGACTTTGCCACGCTTCAAAACGGAAATAATGAATATTTTGCGGCAGAAGTAGGGGAAAAAGTGGGAACATAATAATCAAGTCAATTCAGTGAAAAAAAAATATGCTTTTTTAAATAATAACTTTTCCTGGTTATTCTAGTTAGTATAAAAAAAGTTCTATCTTTGTCTGGTGGTTCAAATTTCAAGTTAATGGACGTCTTGTTGTCTTCGTGGCAGACGGGCACATAGCTCATCATCATCATCAGCCTGAGGCAGTCCACTGCTGGACATAGGCCTCCCCCAAAGAACGCCACTGAACCCGATCTTCGAGCATGCGCATATGGCTCATCTTACATTAACAAGTCAATGTGGTTCGTGGACTTCAGCAATGCCAGGGGCACAGCCAAGTCGCTGCCTACCATTGAGTACTCTTCGCAAGCCTCGTTTAAAGAAAGACATGTCATAGCGCTCGGAAAACACCGTGGCGGGAAGCTCATACCAAAGCCGGATGGTACGTAGTAAACAAGATCTGTGGAAACGCACTGTGGATAAACGCAGTGGTTACTAGGTAGAGTGAACTGTGCTCCCGTAGTAGGAGGCGGCGATGGTGAAAACCAGATGATAGCATCATCATACCAAACAATTCCTCAGAGCACTGTAGAGTTCGTGAGAATTATATTACAAGATTCGCGCATATGGAAACTCACTTTGTACAACGTCAATTGGGGATCCGACCATCATGTGGACGTTTTTTAGTATTTTAGAGTGGAGGGGCTCGCCGAATCCTAGCAGCTGTCTAGTTTCATATAACCTAGAAACGAAGAGAACCAGTTGTATCGTCCCGACAATCTCTTTGCTTACACATTAGCAAAAATTCAAGGCAGATGCAGACGACTTGAATACTGTCAAGTGGTACCCTCAAATCCTATCGGACCTTTTACACCAACATTAAAAATCTTCGGTAACGAAGTCGTTAATAAAAAAAAGAACAATCAATCGTCTAGAACAAGAAAATTTGTCTTCCATTTTAAACGAGAAAAGTGTGGTGACGTAATAAATAAACGTATCCTGCGAAGTACCTAAACCGGACCGTGACCAGTACCGGACAGTAACCAGGCCGTGAGAGCAGATCGAGGTGAGTGCCACTTGCTTAACTGGCGTGTTTTGAATGTGAATTGTAAAAAACAAAATAGTTTTTTCCCTTATGTGCTGATTGTACACCAGTACTTTAGTGAGCTTTGTTAATTCGTTTAATTCGTCGTGTACTGAAGGTAAGACTCCAGTATACTCGTGTCCCGTAGCTTCAGCATACGACGTAGCGTGGTTAGGTCTCCCACAAGATGGACCGACATCCTATTGAGGTTGGCGGGGATATGCTGGATGGAAGCATCGCAGGACCGATCCTTATGGCGAGGCTTGGTGGAGCCCTATGGCATTTCTTGTTAATTTATATTATTTTAATACACGTACTTATATTACTAACATAATTTAAGCTAACTTACTAACAAAAGTCATATTTGTTGTTTAATGTAATATTATAATCCACCTAAGACTGTAAAACCAGAAATAAAAAGTCTTATTATTATTAAGCTATTGCATAGCTTTTATCGCGGGCTTTGAGCGCAGCGACCGAATCAAGAAATTCCGTAACGAAAATAAAACCTAACACCCCCCACTCCGCCTTCCATGTAGCTCGCGTTCAACACATTCACACGTTGCGCTTGTGTAGTGTTTGTAATAAACGCGCGGCGTGATATCGCACTGCATGCGCATCATAAAAAGTCTGCCCACCTCTCTCTCGCGCGGTCTAGCTTATGATTGTGAAGGGCACAGTTAATCTTTTACTTTTGTTTATAGTTTATAAATATAGCGTGGTCTTAGTTCATTATTGTTTTAATATTAAATTATTATTGTCTAATTACAATTGCATAAGTTGATAAAAAATGCTATGCAATAGCTTTACCGCGGCAGTCCCCTAGTGCCACACGTTGTTTTTATTATTATTATTTATTTATATTTATTTAAAATCTTATTAATTACATAATATTTTTTAAAAAAGATATTAAAAATACAATTTTTAAAAAACACTATATAAAAATAGATTGCCGCTGATGGCGGTGTCTACGACACAAGCCACCAGTGGTTAGGACTCCAGAGTGAGAAACCTCCTCCTTATTATTATTATGCAAGCAATGTGACCGGTTTTCGAATCCCGCAGGCAGATATTCCTTATGAAAGACCTCGAGACCTGGCTACATTAACCAGCATCAGGCGAACCGTGTTCACGTGTTTATGCGAAAGCTAGAACTGCGTGGATCGAAAGCTTAAGGACGGCTGTTTACAGTTCAGGAGCTGGACCTCTCACCCGTCGATTGCGGCGGCGAAAGCAAGCACTAATGGCAGTGCGTCCTCCCTCCGCCTGGATGCGACTATTTCGAAGAATTTCAGCAAGAAGGTTGTCAGATATCCGTTGTGCTTAGTTTTCATCTCGCCGTACAGCTCCGAGATGAATGGATTCTGTGTTGTTGTCTTGGGTTTTACGATGTCTGAAATAATATGATCATAAAAATATTGGACTGGATTAAGGGAGAGTTATTGTATGATTAACTTAGATTTAATAGTTATCACTTCTGTCGGAGGTCTCGAGAGGCACATTTTTTTTTATTAGCGGGTAGTACTTTAAACAGAATTGCTTCTCAAGAAGTAAGCTGTCCAAATTGACTTTGAGCATTGAATGCCCTCGTAAATGAAGTACTTTTTTTATTGCTTAGATGGGTGGACGAGCTCACAGCCCACCTGGTGTTAAGTGGTTACTGGAGCCCATAGACATCTACAACGTAAATGCGCCACCCACATTGAGATATAAGTTCTAAGGTCTCAGTATGGTTACAACGGCTACCCCACCCTTCAAACCGAAACGCATTACTGCTTCACGTCAGAAATAGGCAGGGTGGTGGTACCTACCCGTGCGGACTCATAAGAGGTCCTACCACCAGTAACGCCAGTAACTTGGCTCTGACTCCGGCATTGCTGACATCCATGAGCGACATCAAGTGGACTGTATGCTCGTCTGCCTACAAGGGTAACAAGAAGAAACAATTCATCGCTTGGCATAAGCACAGCGGGTCTTAATCGGATGCGCCACTTATATCTTCATGATCAGAATATTTAATTTATTATGGCGGTAGGTACGCACCACCACCCTGCCTATTTACCGTGGGGCAGTAATGCGTTCGGGTCTGAAGTGTGAGGCAACCATAGTATGGACTTCGGTAACCTTTAAAAAAAAGTAGGCGTGGGTGTGTTATGGACACGGCCGTTTGTTGTATGTGAATACGTCATTATATATATATATTTTTTTATATAGATTTTTTAACACCTTATTAGATTCACAATCACAGCTTTCACAATTCAACTACAGCATTAGCTATAGAGTAAACTTAATTGAAGTTAAATTAAAAACATCGAACTGTTAATGCTAATCCATACAAATAAATAAAATGGGAGTGTCTGTTTGTAATAATAAAATAACCACTTTTTTTTTTTTTTTTTTTTATTGCTTAGATGGGTGGACGATCTCACAGCCCACCTGATGTTAAGTGGTTACTGGAGCCCATAGACATCTACAACGTAGACGCGCCACCCACCTTGAGATACAAGTTCTAAAGTCTCAGTATAGTTACAACGGCTACCCCACCCTTCAAACCGAAACGCATTACTGCTTCACGGCAGAAATAAGCAGGGCGGTGGTACCTATCCGCGCGGACTCACAAGAGGTCCTACCACCAGTAATTACGCAAATTATAATTTTGCGGGTTTGATTTTTATTACACGATGTTATTCCTTCACCGTGGAAGTCAATCGTGAACATTTGTTGAGTACATATTTCATTAGAAAAATTGGTACCCGCCTGCGGGATTCGAACACCGGTGCATCGCTTCAACACGAATGCACCGGACGTCTTATCCTTTAGGCCACGACGACTTCAAAACTTTTTACTAAATGAGTAAGTCAAGGTATATATACCAAAATAACAATTTTTTTTTTTTAATTTTTGTTTATCTGTCTGTTTATCTGTCTGTCTGATTGTTCCGGCTCACCTCTGGAACGGCCGGACCGATTTTGACGGGACTTTCACTGATAGGTGACCTGTGAATCTAACGCCTTGTTATATTCACAGTCACCATTTGTTACTAATGTTATTATATATAGAATTGATAGATTTTGATGAGAGCTGACGATTAAAACTTAAATGAACATCGTAGTTTCAGTGAATCGAAAGTTATACTAAACGGAACTATCTCCCCCACGCGCGATTTGTTACAGTCCTTACTTATCGTTCTTTGATTCTTTAGCTATCCAGTGATATAATTGGAATTTTGGTGGGGATGATAGATATATAGCTACAACACGAAACTGTATCCCCTGATTTTGTTATCATTCGTTTCTTTGAATTGCGTCCCTATGTAAGCAATTTTAAAGACGCATTCACGTCAAAATAAACAATACTCACGATGTAAAAGGCTGCCGATTTCATAGTTCGGATCGGTTGCTGTCTGGTTTGCGATTGGTGGATTGGGCTCTCCTCTCGGTCCGTCTGGATGCCCAGGTGGCAACGGCAAGTCAGGAACGAAGGGAACTCCGTATGGGTAGTAAGAATTCGGATGTGGAATAAATGGGCTCGGTGCTTTGGGTGCATTCGAATATCCCGGGGGCGCTGGTCTCGTATTGGGCAAACCCAGTTGTGGAACAGGGGGGGTCGTGGTCAGATCTGGGTTTGCGAAATTTAGTTGGTCCGGCCTGGGTGATTCGCTTCGAGAACTGTTTTCGGTTCGATTACCCAGTGCCTTAGGTTTGTTTTCTGTTGAATTCAAATTTCTCCCAGACAGAGTTCCGTAGAGAGCTTTAGTTTGGACATTATTATTAACTGTTGTCGAATTATAGCCCGGAATATTGGCAATACCGAACTTTTTGACGAAATTCTCCATTGTTGCGTTCAAATCTAGGTTGCTGGTACCGGTTCGGCCCTCTGCATTGATGAAGAGATCCCTCATCTTTTTATATTCTTTCATAGCATCAGTACCGTTCACAGACAAAGCGTCATAAGTTTTAACTTTGTTCGTATGAGAATTTTTATTGTTTCTGGAGTTCGTACCGGTCTTTATATGTCTTGTTGGGCTAAGTTTATGCAAATCAATATTCTTATTAGTTTTTTTATTAGATTTGAAGTCTCTATTGTAGTCTGTACCGAATACATCTCTGAAATCCCACGGACTGAAGTCTGCGAGATACGCAGCTTCATTGTTTTTATACAAATGAATTGTTCCCTCTGAAATGTAAATGTATATTGACGCGTGAAAGGCTATTTGGTTTAAGCAACATTTTTGCTACTTCACAGGAGAGTGGAGAGCCATAAAGTTTAGACATTTGAAAAGAATATCAAATAAACTATACGTGAAGCAAAAACCTTGTGCCCATTTTTACAAAAATTGCGCGGACGGAGGAGTATGAAATTTCCCACACTTATAGAGAATATAGAGAGGGAGTGCAGAATGCTAATATTTAAAAAAAATGCATTATTAATACATTAAATCAATAAAAAAAACATTACACACACTATTTGAAGTCGTCGTGGCCTAACAGATAAGACGTCCGGTGCATTCGTGTTGAGCGATGCAACGGTGTTCGAATCTCAGGCGGGTACCAATTTTTCTAATGAAATACGTACTCAACAAAGGGGACGGCCCATTTCAGGCCCAAAGCGGACAATAGATTAGAGAAAAAATACTTAGTGCATTAATTTTGTCATAAATAAATATGCATTTACTTTCTTCCAAATAAGCGCCACTACAGTTTACAATAAGTAGTTTAAAAAAAGTAACTGTATTGAAAAAAACAAGAATTTTATTTTTGCGGGAAAAATATTGCCAACATCAAAACTTTTTACGTATTAAGTAAACATTTTAAGTATATAAAAAAACATATAAATAAATCATTTTAAATATTATCATTAATCAATCGATTTTAATCGATTTTAAGCACATAAAATAACATCAAAGACATACCCATTGACCTTTAACTTGTTACTATACTTGAGACCTTAGAACTTATATCTCAAGGTGGGTGGCGCATTTACGTTGTAGATGTTTGTGGGCTCCAGTAACCACTTAACACCAGGGTGGCTGTGAGATCGTCCACCCATCTAAGCAATAAAAAAAAAACTTAACTTGTGTTGTTATTTAAATATGTACAACTAAAACAAAAACATAAAAAATAAAATATAATGTGTACTCGTAAAAAAAAGATTAAGAAATAAATCCAATATCGGTTATTTAAAAAAATGATCGATATATGAATTTCATGTAATTATTTTTCTTTATACTGACAACACTGATTTTAATCTGACTGACTGACACTTCGCTTGCTGCTTGTGCTTGCGTTCAAAATGGATGTGTTTTGATTTTTCTTCGATTTATTTTGCTTTTATCAATAACGTTTCATACTACGGCTGAAAACCATTGTGTGAATTGTGGTTTTAACCTGACCGAGACTTAAAACCGTGTATATGCTCTCCTGTGTTATTTTTAGATGATTTACTAATTGTGTATGAAGATGAAGAAAATATAGAATAATATAGATATTTAAAGATGTATGTGTGTTTTTTATACCCTAATAACTACAATTGGATAAAAATACCTTAGGAACATCTTAAACATTAAAAAACGAAAAGTTCTTGAGGTATTTATATAGAAAATTAACCTCAAAACGAGTTTTTTATTTTTATTATATTTTTTATAATAGTGGCGTCAATTTCAATATATTTTTTAGATATCTAATACATTTAAGAATTTGAATCAGTCCATTTTTATAGTAATATTTGATGTCCACCTTGGGCCTAGCACACTATGGAGAGTGGGCATTCCCCTTTTATGTTCACGATTGACTTCCACGGTGAAGGAATAACATCGTGTAATAAAAATCAAACCCGCAAAATTATAATTTGCGTAATTACTGGTGGTAGGACCTCTTGTGAGTCCGCACGGGTAGGTACCACCGCCCCTCCTGTTTCTGCCGTGAAGCAGTAATGCGTTTCGGTTTGAAGGGTGGGGCAGCCGTTGTAACTATACTGAGACCTTAGAACTTATATCTCAAGGTGTGTGGCGCATTTACGTTGTAGATGTCTATGGGCTCCAGTAACCACTTAACACCAGGTGGGCTGTGAGCTCGTCCACACATCTAAGCAATAAAAAAAATAATAATAAAAAACCATGTATTTGACACAGCACATATATATAAATATACTTGTTGTTTATTGTCAAACATTTGTTATTTTTTAAAGTCTGTGGTCAAATTGAGAATAGATTAATATTGTTTGTCGTTAATATTATTTATCTATAGTGTAGTTTTGGCGAAATCTGCGATTATATTCTATAAATATAATAGTGTTTGACCATAGAACCATAATAATGTTTAAACATAAATTTTCAATTAATTATAGTCGAATTTCGACTACTTCAATTTAATAAAACTTCTTCAACTACAGTATTAGCTATAGAGTAGACTTAATTGAAGTTCAATTAAAAACATCGAACTGCTAATGCTAATCTATACAAATAAATAAAATTGGTGTGTCTGTTTGTAATAATAAAATAACCACTTTTTACTAAATGAGTCAGTGTGTATACACAGTACATATACCAAAACAACATTTCTTTTTATTTTTGTCCGACTGTTTATCTGTCTGTCTGTTTGTTCCGGCTAATCCCTGCAACGGCTGGACTGATTTTGTCGGGACTTTCACTGATAGGTAGCTGATAAATATTTAGGATAATTTAATTCATAATAGAACCACAGTAGAAGTTAAGAGAGTTATTTTTTTTACTTTTAAGGCATAAAATCTCCGTGGTACGCGATATACCCAATTCAGTTCGCCTTCAAACGAGCCGGTCTCGCTGCTGACGTCCAGCTCAGACGGGCGACTGTAGTTAGATTAGACCACAAGTCACAAGGTCCGTGTCCTCGTCAGCCAACCACGAACCTGGAAATCAAAGCACTCACCGATAATGAAACAATTTCGCAAAAAGAAAGTGAGTGCCGTGATCGAAATATGAAAAATTCGTTTTAAAATCATTCTCCAGAGCGCGGACTACATTAGTTCCGCGAATCGAACTGTAGAGCGTTTAATGGCATTGAAATCAATTATTTACAATAAACTGCATTTCGTGCGTAAACATATTACATTGCTCGGTCAATGTATGTATAGTTGTGAGTCTCTGTGACCGCTTTTTCTCTAGACCTATTCTTTAGTCTATCACTGGTGGTAGGACCTCTTGTGAGTCCGCGCGGGTGGGTACCACCGCCCTGCCTATTTCTGCCGTGAAGCACTAATGCGGTTTGAAGGGCGGGGCAGCCGTTGTAACTATACTGTGACCTTAGAATTTATATTTCAAGGCCCATTTACGTTGTTGATGTCTATGGGCTCCAGTAACCATTTAACACCAGGTGGGCTGTGAGCTCGTCCATCCATCTAAGGAATAAAAAATAAAAAAAGACTGCAGAAGTCGCGAAGCTCATTACGGGCTTACGAAATTCGATGGTAACAAAATGATGCATAGATTTTCCTATGAACATTAGTTTTAGTTTACTTAGAAGCAGAACGGGGACTACGAATGGAACTTCAATTTCCTCTGTATATTGTAACGTATGTTCCATGGGGAGTGCTCTGAGGAGTTGTTTGAGATCCCATTATCTCGTTTTTACCATTGCACCGCCCACCACCGGAGTAGAGTTAATCCATACTACCTGGAGCCACTGCATTCATCCACAGTGCGTTTCCAGAGATCTTTTTCGCCATCGGATTTGGAATGAGCTCCCCTCCACAGTGTCGCCTGAGCGCTATGTAATGTCCCTTAAACGAAGCTTGTGGAGAGGATTAAACGGTAGGCAGCGGCCTGGCTTTGCTGACGTCCATGGGCGACGATAACCACTGACCATCAGGTAGGCCATATGCTCGTCTACCTACAAGGACAGTAAAAAAGTCATACTACGTCACGGCTTGTGTGTACGTGTTCTGCGCGCTCAATACCCGGAGTCCATGGACATCACCACATGGATATCGCCGCCCAGCTTGAAACAACGACTGTGCTTGACTATAACGCACTACAGAATCAGTTATAGGCAGCACGGCGACATCCACCAAAATTTGCTTCAATTTGTTATTCTACACGCTCCATTCATTTTTTATATCTAATCTGTTACATTTCAGAAGTTTTTGAATTTACGAATGTAACAGTTACACAATACACAGAACAGACTTTCGAAGGAAATAAAATTCTATCAAAATACAAAAATAAAACTTAAAGTGATTGGACAAAAGCATATATTTCTTTGCGAAATATTCACGTACGATCTTTCAAATCCAGCATCGTTTTCAATATGGAAGTTAATATTTCGTTTGAATTCCACTGGACAACGTAAGGTAGTATTTACATTAAACTGTTAAAGAAAACTGTATTTGAGTACTTCGAAATAAAGTCGTTTATCGCATAATTACGAATACGTGTTTGTTACATTATGAGTCGAATTTTTTATTTTATTTCTCAGCACTAAAACGAAAATAAATCAAAGAATTCCAAACAATATGTTGCTGGTGGTGTATGTTATATTTCAAATTTTCGGTAAAATTATTCATAAATCTATTTTATTTCGAAAAAGCACTGGTCTAATGCTCATTTGATGTTAAGTGACTGTGAATTACAAGTTTATCTTTACTTACTTATACAATTCAGTTGAGACTTCAACTTTGTATGTCAAGGTGACGTCATGATGTCCAAGGGCTACAATAGCCTCTTACGAGGAGATCAACGACCAATCACACTCACTGAGCTCGGATGGCGCAAAGCTTTTAAATCGAAAAGCTCTTTACGGTAATTTAATGTAGTGTGATATTTTCTTGTGGAGAATACTTAACGGTAGGCAGCGATTTGGCTCTGCCCCTGGCATTGCTGACGTTCATTGGCGACGGTAACCACTCATCAGGTGGGTCACATGGCCGTCTGCCTAAAATCGCAATAAAAATATAAACATATATCTAACTAAAACCAAAAATTGTTTGTTTATAGCAAACGTGGTCACCATCAAACCAAAGACCCTGAATCTTGCCATCGAAACAATCATACAAATGGACAACAGCGACAAACAGACAAACCTACAGATCATAGAAAACCTTCAGAGGTTCCTAAATAAAATACGAACCGCCATAGACGGTAAGCAGAGCAGGCGAAACGCGGGAAAAGATTTCTTACTCACAAAATATCTACAAGAAATCATAAGGTTCTTGAAGGAAATCGACAAGGATGACTTAGAAGACATCATTATTATACTGAATGATAAAGTTCGTGAAACTAATTCCAATGATGAAATACCCGATGAGGCAGCGAGAAAGTATTGGAGGAGTGTTCTGAATAGAATAAAGAGTTGGAATGTCGAATACCTGAGTGAACAACTCGAGGCTGCTGCCGTTTTGTTGGAAAATCCCAATAACAACGTCGAATTAAGGAATCTTTTTAATTTCGCCAATGACGCTTACAAAAACGCGTCCGCTGACGACTTCTACAAAGTTTTGGATCAGTTAAGATTAAACCCGCGAAAGAAGTCAACCACGGAACTAGCTAAAAACATTAACGAATGTATTAACATTGTTATTGGTCATTACAAGAATATGCCTAAAAAAACTAAGAATAAATTCGAGAAGAAATTTAAGAAATTGATCGAGTTTAATCATGACGCTATGGATGATAAGGGTAAAAAATTATATATCACCACAGAAACAATACATGTTTTCGGTAAAAATCCTAAAGTCATCAATGCGGACAATGCAAATAATATCTCTCTAGCTACCGTAGACTTGAGCGATGATTCTGACATCAACAACAATGGTATTAACGATAAGTACGCCAATCGAATCTCGCTCGAAGGTTCATCCAATCACGACAGTGATATATCCAATGACAGCAAAGAATCAACGCATAACGTAGCTCACGACAACAGCCGTGAAAAAAATTATTTAAATAACAAAAATCGAGTTTTACAACGTAATTTAAAAAGAAACAAAGATAGCGTCATTCACAAACGTGATTCTGAAAACGAAATTATTGCTACAAACTCTAAACATAAAGTCAAAGCAACAAAACACATTTCTTTCACCAAAAATAAT
Source organism: Bombyx mandarina (assembly GCF_030267445.1). Classification (NCBI taxonomy): domain Eukaryota; kingdom Metazoa; phylum Arthropoda; class Insecta; order Lepidoptera; family Bombycidae; genus Bombyx; species Bombyx mandarina. The sequence goes on from NC_143218.1 coordinate 4,563,622, forward strand.
ACTAAGCCCTACATAGACTTAAAGACGTTTGATAAAGGAATGTCTGAATTATTACACCACAGAAAAAGTCGTGGAAAAAAATATATTAAAAGGTATGTTCGTATTACAGAAAATATCTCGACTAGTACGAGCCTGTAACGATACAATATCAGTGAGGGGAGTTGATTCATAATAAAAATCAGGAAATCTTCAGATCGGCTTTCGAAACAGAGTTTGGCAGCGATCCTGATGATTTAGCTGTTCCAAAATCACTTCACCCTGTCTAGCGGTTGCTCCTTAACATCGCTCCAGGTCAAGCCGGCAGTCCTTAGGGTGTGTCGCCAAATGTGTACAGGGCGGCCAGGTGTTTTCCTCCAACCTTACTCGCATATAATCAAATTCGTTTAACTATTTTTACTTTTTATTTTTTATTTAATCATTGCTTAATACAAACACCGAAAAGATATGATAAATGGAACTCCAACTAGGTGTCCATTAGATCTCTCTTTTCCTTCATAACGTGATTATTTCTTATGAATCCTGGAGTTTCCTTGGATCCTCCCATCCTTGAAAATTCCTGCCTTAATAATTCACAGGTTGATATTTGAAGACCTGAATAAGACCAAGAGTTCTTACGTCTGCCTTGCATAATGAAGCTGAAATTTATATTGCTCACATAAAATCCTTCACAGGAGCCAGCACGGAAGTAAAACATCTGAGAAACTTAAAAGGAGAAGCCAATTAAATAGAAATCACAACAGAGAACTTAACGTAACAAAGGTAATGGATGAAGATTTAGCAAGAAATATAGTCCACAATGCCACTATCGATCGAACTTATAAAATTAATCGCATTAACACACCAGACAATTTCAATGAAGACTCATCAAAATTCAGGAACACTACGAAAACAATTACGAATAGCTCCGTTATGACTATTACGACAGTAGCAGAACATAAAAACGCCAGAATAAATACATTGATTGCAGAGCATGAAAATAGCACGAAAATAATTAACGAAACCAATGTCGAATTCGTAATGAATAGCGAACAGAAACTATTGAACAACACTAAAAAAGTTGACCTCGTTAAGGTCACTACAATAAAAACCACAGCTCCCATCAGAAATGATAACCAGAAGACCACATCTAAAGTCTCCAAGTTCACCTTAAACTTAGATGAAATATTCAAGGACAGCGACGTAGGAGACGGCAAATCGAGTGTTATAAAAATGAAGATGCTAAAAGACATGGACGATATATTGAATCCAACGACAGAGATTCCGACAACTAAACAATTCATGGACCCTTTCGAAGACATCAATGAGGACATTGAGTAATTTCTTCTTCTTCTATATTTTTTGGCCCGGTACGGTTTGTGCATTAGCCAGCGTCAAGTAATAAGATTTTTATAATTCGCTGTTTTAATTAATTACAGTTTATGAATAATAAAAAACAAAAGAAATTATTCGCGACATAACATAAATGATTAAAAACGAATAAGATGTGATGAAATGAAATGATACGGGATGAAATATAATCTCATTAAAATGGTGGTCACATACTGAGACTTTTTTAGTGGGCTTTTTGGAGGATCCCAAGAAATTACGTTCAACGGTTCTATTTCATATTCCCACATTTATGCACTTTCACAGATACTAAACAGTTAATAAACCACCGTTATTACACATTTAAACATGAAGAAACACTAAATAGACAAATTAAAACAAATCATACAACTTCAGTTTTTGCGTTCCCGCCAAAATGTCCCATTGAGTAATTAAAAAATTCAATTACGAAGGATGCAAAATTCCTGTAAACACAGTTTCTTCAAGTAATCTAGATGGCGTTGGTATTCTATTCTAATAAATACATTATTTTTTTTCATGTTGATTTATTAGTCAAACATTTTATTCGTCGAAGCAAACATAACAATGCGACAGTACCGTCGGTTATTGGGTTAAAAAAATAATTGGTTTTCTGTAAAGTCGTTTTACGGACTATACGGTTACGGTTTATGTGATAGCGTGAGTAGTTTTACTGGTAGTAGGACCGGGACGGATAGGTACCACCACCCCGCCTATTTCTGCCGTAAAGCAGTAATGATTTTCGGTTTGAAGAGTGGGGCAGCTGTTGTAACTGAGAGACCTTAGAACTCATATCTCAAGGTGGGTGGCCGCAATTACGCTGTAGATCTCTATGGGCTCCTGTAACCACTTAACACCAGGTGGGCCGCGAGCTCGTCCATCCATATAAGCAATAAAAAAATGTTATATATACGAATAAAATGTAAAATAATTATCAAACTTTGTATCGCTATGATCTTTACTAAAACCTACAATAATTACCCTCTTCCCGAAATTTTACATTCGTCTCATTATCTTGAAGTCAAAATTTTTGAAGGTTTCACTTCTACCACGTGTGAATTGCACACATGTTTTTCGTCATTTACTTTTCCATACAAACTGCTCTTCTTCTTCTTCGTGTCCTTACCCAAGATGACGTGGAGTCAGCGCATTAAGTCCTCTTATCATGCTCCGTAGGGACTTGCCATAAGTTATACGACCAGCCAATGTCAACCCTCCTCAGGTTTTATCTCCAGTAGTAAATCCGTCCTAAGACTTGGCTAAGCTGTATAAAAGCGAATATCCGAGAGAAGAGTGTGAGTGCAGAAATGTCGTACCATAGATTTGAATGGAAAAAAGAAGAAAATCACATAGAAGATGAAGAAGTATTAGTGTCTGTACGCTATTTGTCCCCCACCAAGAGAAACTTTCACTTGGACTACTTTTTGACTCGACACTCCGATCAGATACGTCTTCAAGCGAAGTATACACCTTCTTATATCCTTAGTAATTCGATCTAGTAATTAAACAGTATTAAAAACAGTACGTTCAATCAAAAACATAGATTTTAACACGGCAAGGATGTGCGCAATTAGACGCGACCTTATAAATAGCAGTGTTGTAGGAGTGTTTGATTCAATCAGGAGTCATGTTACGTGAGACAGCGGCTTTTCTGTTGACGGTGAGCCTCGCGTACTGTGCCTTCTACGACACGTACTCAGGAGAGCTCATAAGCGATCGGAGAGCGGCCGCGTTGGGCGAACGAGGATTAGTGCCGTGAGTATGACGAGAGTTTGCTAAAACTGGCCCTAACGAGAGCAGTGCTTCACTGAAAGTACCATCGGATCGGAATCGCGACCCATTGAGAAGAACCGGCCAGAAACTCAGAGAGCTGTGTCCAAAATAAGTCGGATTTTTGTAAAAAAAAAACAAGTAATTAGCTGGATCAAAACTCCTTAAAAGATTTTTTCGTGCACGAAAATTACGAAATATGCGTTAGATTGTGAAATTTACGCGTTTTTACCTTGAACACAAACTAATTAGGTAAGATAATTGTTTACCGTCTCACGAAAAAACCGATAATCGTTTAGTATCGATTCTGTTATTTCTTTATCAATAGCTTGATGGATTTTTGAAGATTTATCACAAAGGGGAAATTTTCAGGCGAGCTCCTGAAATTGCTCGAGAGAATTTTATAGTCCCAGAACTTTGTATACATGCTAATTTGTCTTGATATTGTTGTTGAAGAGATTCAAACATCTGTCAAATAACTATAGAATTGTATTCGTAGCGCATAAAAGAAAACTATTTCCGGTCCTCCTCCGTCCAAAAGAAAACCGTCCTCGCCGAACCCGTCGCTTGCGACGAAGGGCTCGACGAGTAAATTAACCCATAGACACAGAGTCCACTAAGTTTTTCGCCGGATCTTCTCAGTAGGTCGCGTTTCCGATCCGGTGGTAGATTCTGCGAAGCACTGCTCTTGCTAGGGCCAGTGTAAGCAACATTTCCGGCTTGACCCCGTGAGCTCACCTACACGTTAGGGTCAAGCTGAAATAATCTCTCAAGGCTATCTGCACAGGTAGAAAAAAATCCTCACTGTTGCACTTTTATTGTTCTCTTCCAAAATCTTCTAATAATATATCTGGAAATATCTATAATATAACTGGAAAAATATGTCGGTGTTTTAATGTTTTCTCTCATTGTTACACTTTTCTCGCTCTAGCCCGAGTCTGGGTCTGCGAACAAAATGCGCGATGTAGTTCGCTCCAAAAAACTGTATTTCCGTTAGATGGTGTGCTATTGAAGTGGACGCTTGTAATCCACACGAAGGACGGCGGACGGATGCTTCCTGCAACAATTTGAGGCGGCCTTCGAGGGGAGCGTCGCTGACTCCCTACTACAGGATGCTGCCCGCACAATACGGTGCTGAGGGTAGACCAAGGGTGGCCAAGTCAGGTCGGCCCCTCCCCGACGTCAGGACTCTCAGGGTTTCCATAATGTCTGACGGTAGAGTCGGTAAGAATAAAAAAATTTATTAATTTCCGCATGGTTAGATAATGTACCTTCGTGCCAAATTTTAGTCTCCTTGTAAACTCGGAAGATTGTGTCGCTTTACAGGACTATGTTCCAAGGTCATTTTTCAGGATGTTAAATCTGTATTTATAATAGTTTTATTTATGTTATTTATTTATTTATTGTTAACATAGAAGTAGAAATACAATCATAATTTGCATCTCTGCTTGAACTAGGTGATAAAACATGTAATCTCAAGCAGCTGTGCTCTTCGTCCAAAGAATACAGCAGCTTTACTTCAGACCTTACATTATAATATTTCATTATTACGTGTTATATTATGTTTTATTTTATATTAAGCAGTATGGCTTATCCTTGTTATTTCAAAGGCTAGCGAATAATTATCAGACCCATGAACTGTTGCATTTTTTTTTTGTCATTTACCCCAAATCTTTTTTAAGCGTATATGTTCCAGCACATCCTCATTTGACGCAAATGGTGACCAACTACAACGTTTTCATCGCCGGAGACGTGACTTCAGTTCACGACACAGTGAACTATGTGGCTGTCACGACAGCTTGCTGCTCACCAGGTAAAGAGGTCTTTGAGGTCTTCTATCATGAGCTGTGGCGTGCTATTTCATTGTGTATTACTAGTAACTTCGAGGTTGCTAGCTTCGCCGTATGGGTTTACGGGACTCAGCCTGAAAAACTGAATCCTCAAAGACTGTTACTGGTGGTAGATTTGTAACTGTAACTAAACTTGAGACCTTAGAACTTATGTCTCAAGGTAGGTGGCGCATTTACGTTGTAGATGTTTATGGGCTCTAGTAATCACTTAACATCAGGTGGGCTGTGAGCTCATCCACTCGTCTAAGGAATAAAAAATGCTTTCGGATATGCAAGCGGCATATCCTTTGACGTTTAATAACCGTAACAATTTATATCTATCTTTATTTATGTGAGTAATAAGCACAGGAGAGTATACAATAGAAAATATATTATACATGACGGAGTAGGGACCGCCGTAGTGTTTTTAAAAAGTGTGACGTCAGCATTACTGACGTCACGGTCATTAATTTGTTGACGAATGACTCATGTTTGGGTTTCCGAAACAAAACTTCACGAGAACTTCGTATATTGCACGAGAAGCATAACAACGTTACAGAGATAACCGTACAGTACAACAGCTCGGACACGAATGCCCCAGTGCTTTTTTTTTATTTTTTTATTTTTCCCTACCTAAGCTGAGAGCCTTGAGAGGCTATGTCAGCGTAACCCTAACTTTTGTAGGTGAGCTCACGGGGCTCAAACCTGATGACGTTGCTAACACGAACCCTAGCAAGAGCCGTGCTTCGCAGAATCTACCACCGGATCGGAAACGCGACCCACTGAGAAGATCCGGCGAGAAACTCAGTGGGCTGTGTCTGGGAGTTAATTTACTCGTCGAGCCCTTCGTCGCAAGCGACGGGTTCGACGAGAACGGTGACCGGTGCTTGAAGTACCTAGAAGCACCGTTAGTGGATCGGGAGGATCCGAGATGACGTGTTTTGGGCGACGTCGACTGCTTTTCATTCTGTCCGCAGGATCGGGAATGTAGTTACCGGCGGCCACGATGAGAGGGTTCTCGTGTCGTGCCGCTTTATCGAAATGGCGCATTGACGCCGACTGCATATACTTACTGGTGGACTCTAAGTCCAGGTCGTCATGGAGGTCGACGTTCCTGACGAACCACGGGGCTCCGACGGCTATCCTGCAAAAACGGGATTGAATGACTTGGAATGATTTTAAGTGTATGCGGGCCGCGTGAGCGAACACTACACTTGCATAGGTCATGACGGGGCGTATGCAAGTTTTGTAGAGTGTCACCTTATTTCTAAGGGACATTTTACTTCGCCTACATATCATCGGGTAGAGACGTCCTAGAATGAAGGCGGCACGATCGCGTACCGTCTTGATGTGGGGGCGGAATGTCATCCTACTGTCGAGGGTGACGCCTAAATATTTGACCTTCGGGGCCCACGGTATGGGCTGGTCGAACATCGCCCCAGTGCTAGACAGCACGGCCGTATTTATGGGGCTTAGTACCCGTGAGCGTGTTGACACGTTTTAAACACGTGAGCGTGTTTACACGTTTTTCAAACACGTGAGCGGGTTTACACGTTTTTCAAACACGTTTTAAAGTATTGAAATTACAATAAAAGGAACTGTTTAACATCAATTTCTTATCACAGAGTAATTAGTTGATGATCAGTAGGTAATAGTCATATCTGCGCCGACACGGCCATACTGACAGGCGGTGCGCGCTCTGCACCAGCCGCCCATGTATGGTGAATCACCAGAGAGTTCTTGGAGTCCATCTGAAACAATGGAATGTCTGTTTCTGAGATTGGTATATGTGTACCTTTTTATGTTACTTTGAAAGTAACTTATTTTGTGTAGTGTTATATTGTGGCGTACGCTGTGGTACTTATGTAGTGGGCGTACACTGTGGTACTTATGTAGTGGGCGTACACTGTGGTACTTATGTAGTGGGTGTACACTGTGGTACTCATGAAGTGGCGTACACTGTGGTACTCATGTGGTGGCGTAATTTTATTAATCAAAAATAAAAACTTATCCTTTTGCCGATTGTTGATTTTGCTGCTCGACCATCCTGGTTTGTAAAGTATCTGGTAGAGGTTCATCGGCTGATGCTAGTGGGTCGCTTTCTTCCGCTGATACGGTTGTATGGTCTCCAGGTTGTTGCTCAGCGAAGGCGGCATGTGATCCACTTAGGCGGTGCGCGCTCTGCACCAGCCTCGTTGATTCTCGTAGGTGTTCTTTGATCCCCATTGATCTGCAGGAATAAAAAGTTTCTCTGAGTAGCGCATCTGTTATACTTGCGTTACTTAGATTTCTCGGAGGTTCTCGTAGATTTATTTAAGGTGTTGGGATAAGGATGTGTAAGATGTTGTTCGTTGTGTAAGGATATCGTGGTCTTTAGATGAATGTTGTGGTGAAATTTTAGTACTCAAAAATAAAAACTTATCTTTTGTATTCATTGATCAGTTGATTGTTGATTCCGTCGCTCGGCCATACTGGCTTGTGAAGCAGACGGTACAGGCTTATCGGCTGATGCTGGAGGGTAGTCATTTCCCGCCGATACGGTTATCTGGTCACCAGGTTGTTGCTGAGCGGAGGCGGCGTGTGATCCCGCTTCTGATGACGGAGTAGGGACCGCCGTGATGTTTTTAAAAAGTGTGACGTCAGCAATGCTGACGTCACAGTTATTAATTGGTTGACGAATGACTCATGTTTGGGTTTCCGAAACAAAACTTCACGAGAACTTCGTATATTGCACGAGAAGCATAGCAACGTTACAGAGATATCCGTACAGTACAACAGCTCGGACACGAATGCCCCAGTGCTTTTTTTTTTTTTTTTTTTTTTTTTTTCCTACCTATGCTGATAGCCTTGAGAGGCTATTTCAGCTTCACCCTAACGTTAGTAGGTGAGCTCGCGGGGCTCAACCGGAGAGTTGCTAACACTGACCCTAGCAAGAGCAGTGCTTCGCAGAATCTACCACCGGATCGGAAACGCGACCCACTGAGAAGATCCGGCGAGAAACTCAGTGGGCTGTGTCTATGGGTTAGTTCGCTCGTCGAGTCGAGCCCTTCGTCGCAAGCAACGGGTTCGACGAGGACGGTGACCGGTGCTTGTGGTGCCTAAAAGCACCGTTAATGGATCAGGAGGATCCGTAATGACGTGCTTTGGGGCCCCAGTGCTAGACAGCACGGCCGTATTTATGGGGCTTAGTACCCGTGAGCGTGTTGACACGTTTTAAACACGTGAGCGTGTTTACACGTTTTTCAAACACGTGAGCGGGTTTACACGTTTTTCAAACACGTTTTAAAGTATTGAAATTACAATAAAAGGAACTGTTTAACATCAATTTCTTATCACAGAGTAATTAGTTGATGATCAGTAGGTAAATAGTCATATCTGCGCCGACATACAAGTTATCTCGATTCGTCCGTACGTATTGTTACACCGGTAAGAGTAACGCCATCTATCAACGAATATCGAAGGATCTATTAGCATCTAGAACGCTCGAAAAGTAAAGCGCTATCTATTGCCAGATAGCGGAAACACACAATACACGACTTTTGCGGAATATTCTCGATAATTGTAGGGATGTCGTACCGACTATAAAAGCGTTGCAGAGATGGCACGCAGTCAGTCAGTAATCACCTGAAGCGAAGTGGAAGAAGCGAATTGAGAACTTTAAAGCGTTTGTCAAGTGTTTTAGGTGCTCTAAATGCTAATACGGTGTTAATTTGTACTTTGGTGGAACTTTTTGTTTATCCCAAACCCCAGCGCGTAACCGTATGATAACTTCTTAGGAGGCTTAGGAGGTTTAGTTAAAAAGAAATCAAAACCATACTGTCGTATTTTTAAATTCCGAAACATATTCAACAATGGGTACAACAATACGCAAAGGTAGTACCAACCAGCCTGTTTCTACCGCAAAGCAGTAATGGGTTTTCCAAAAGTGGGGCAGCTGTTGTATTGTAAAATTTACCTAACAAGTTCGTGTCTGAAGCTGGATGGTAGCATTTAGATTGTTATTGTTTACAGGCCACTTAGAACCACGTGAGACGCCGATATTAATCTAATTTTAAGTTTGGGAACTACCCGTCACAACGACCATTTTTCAAAGTTAAACTATTTCTAACTACCTGATAGTTGAGCGCCGAACGATGCTTAAAAGCTCTCAGTTAAAAGCTCTACACACAAGCCAGTTTTTTTCAGGTGCAGAGGCAGACCCGAGATGCCTACCGATCAGAGTGCCCGATGATGATGTGCATCTTCGTAGAAGCAACGTGAGATGTCTGAATTTGACACGTGCCATCACGTATCAGCGTCTGGGCTGTGTATCCAATAATGTGCCTGGAGAACGGGTCAGTTTTGTTCTAAGTCACAACCAGGGCATTGGCTCTCAAACTTTTTCGCAGCGCGCACCTTTAATGGTGTTTTACAGCACAAATAACCTGAAAGAGGTTTTGGAGAAACGAAGGAAAGCCATGCGAATTTATCATTCGGTTAGTTGTCTTTTAATGAGACGAACGAATCTGTATGGATCATCCAATTTCTCATTATTTTATTAAATTTTACGTAATGTTTAATTTAATGTTACCCGCAAATCGCCAAACAAATATCTTAATGTATTTTTTTAACAATTTCAAACATTTTGCCGACTCCCTTGATTGTTGCTGCTGGCAATTTGGGAAGTATTTTTATTTATTTTTATTGCCCTTGTAGGCAGACGAGCATAAGGCCTACCTGATGATGAGCGGTTACCGTCGCCCATGGGCTTCAACAATGCCAGGGGCAGAGCCAAGCCGCTGCCTACCGCTTAATACTATACACAAGCCTCGTTTGAAGAAGGACATGTCATAGCGCTCGGGAAACACCGTGGAGGGGAGCTCATTCCAAAGCCGGATGGAACGTGGCAAAAAAGCTTTCTGGAAGCGCATTGTGGATGTTCCTAAATATCAGAATGGCTTTACGTGCCATTACTGGTGGTAGGACATCTTGTGAGTCTGCACGGGTAGGTAACACCACCCTGCTTATTTCTGCCGTGAAGCAGTAATGAGTTTCGGTTTGAAGGGTGGGGCAGCCGTTTTAACTATACTTGAGACCTTAGAACTTACGTCTCAGGAAGGGTGGCGCATTTACGTTGTGGATGTCTATGGGATCCAGTAACCGCTTAACACCAGGTGGGCTGTGAGATCGTCCAGCCATCTGAGCAATTATTAAAAAAAAAAAAAACGTGCCCATGCGGGATTCTACCTACCCACTTCCTTCTACTGAGCTAACTGAGACAACATTCCACAGATCAACACAGCAACGCCCATGGTCGATCTCTCGATCGTGTACGGCAACAACGCTATGGCTGCAGCCCGAGGAAGGCAGTACGAGGGTGGTAGACTCCGTGCTGACATATTGAAGGGCAAGGACTGGCCACCTTCAGGGTCGGCATTCTGCATCAACAACGAAGCCAATGAGACAAGATGCCACGACGCTCGTAAGTTAACGGCGAGGCAACATTTAACGCCTTCCAGTAACCAGTTAACACCAAGTGGGCTGTGAGCTCGTTCACCAATCTAACAATAAAAAATAAAAATAACCTCTTAACAGACTACGGCCTCCGCAAGGGACATAGTTTTAACAATGCATGTACGTACCCATTTAGAGTCCTTGAACTCCTGCGTCGTCTTATACTCAGACATTCAGAAGAGAATGGTACGCTGGTATAAACCAGCGTATTGCAATGGCCAAGTGGCTATTTTTGGCGTTGGGGTACATTATCCTACCTCTTTCTGCCACGAAGCAGTTCTGAGTTGAAGGGTAGGATACCTTTAGTGCAATGCGACAGTGGCACTCACGATTTTCGTGTTCTTTTTCAGCGACGAACGGCGCCAATTCGCTTTTGGGCATCAACATGTTGTTCCTCTGGCTGTACCGGAACCACAATTCTATAGCCAGACGGCTTCAGACCCTGAACCGATGCTGGGACGACGATAGAATCTTCTTCACCGCTAAAGAAATCAACATAGCCATGTATTTGCAAATCCTGTACTATGAACTCATGCCTGTAGTTTTAGGTGAGAATTGAATCAACGCTTGTTATGAGCAGTTTAGTTTGACTAGTTTATTATTATTTAATTAAAGCCACATTGGCTAGCCAACATGACCTGGAGTGGTGTCAAGGAGAAAATGCAAGATAGGGTCAAGTGGAGATAACTTGTGAGGGCCCTAAATACCAGCGAGGTAACCTAGGACTACAACAACAACAAAATCATATTAAGCAACCTCTACTGTTGACTGTGGGCCAAAAGAAAACCCCACCTCTTCCAGTGGGCTTAGTATAGTGAGTAAGGTATACATGGGTGAATGGATTAACTGAGCATACCGTGAGCTCGCACGAACCACCGTCTTGGATATGTAAGGCAATCCAAGCATGGTAGAAACTATCAAAGTAGACGGTCAGGTTTTGGAAGGTTTAACGACAAAAGGAAGATCTTCCAAAGACCGGGTGATGTTGCTTGGCAGGCGACGGTCCGAATGTTGTTATTCGGAACTTGTATATACGCGAGCTTATCTTGAAGTGAGATTCAGGCATCTTGCGTTGTATGATGCTTACCATCACAAGGACATCTGCCGATGCGACACAGCACACACTAGCTGTTCTTAATTGAACTATAACATAAATTATTCCACAGGAAAAGAATTTCTACTGAACAACAAAGTTATCTTTGACGTTTTGGGTCACGTCAATGACTATGACGATCGTCTAATGCCCACTGTCAGTCTGGAGTACATTATTGGAACTAGATGGTTCCACACTATACAGGAAGGGAGGCTGAGGTAATTTCGGAGCTCTTCTCGTGCACAAACAGACACAAACCGACTTACATCTAGCCTAGGGTCCTATACCACACACTATGTGTCCTATAGACACAAGTCCTCTGCAGCTCTGTACTGATCCCGAGCACTTCTCAAACAGAAAGACATACAGATCTAACCTACATCTAGCCAAGGGTCCTATACCACACATCTATAGACACAAGTCCTCTGCAGCTCTGTACTGATCCCGAGCACTTGTCAAATACAAACAGACACAAATCTAACCTACATCTAGCCGAGGGTCCTATACCACACTACTATAGATACAGTCCTCTGCAGCTCTGTACTTACACCTAGCTAAGATCATTTTATTTGCAGATTGTACACAAAAGAAGGGAAGATATACGATGAACAACCAATAGTCGATTTGACTCTTCGGACTGGTGCATTACCCATTAATAATACCTTGGAGGGCGTAACCCAGGGGGCCTTCAGACAGCCGTGTGCCGACACCGATAATCTGGTAGATCCTGATGTAAGTTATACCGGTAGCTAATCCTAAAATACATGCAGGTTAAATATCAAATCTAATTAACATTTGATTCGTCGTGGCCTAAAGGTTAAGACGCCCGGTGCATTTGTATCTAGCGATGCACCGGTGTTCGATTCCCAGTCGATTTAATGTCGCAACCTGTATCTAGAGGATAACAAAAACTTTTTTTTTTATGGCTTAGATGGGTGGACGAGCTCACAGTTCCCCTGGTGTTAAGTGGTTACTGGAGCCCATAGATATCTAAAACGTAAATGCGCCACCTACTTTGAGATATAAGTTATAAGGTCTCAGTATAGTTACAACGGCTGCCCCACCCTTCAAACCGAAACGCATTACTGCTTCACGACAGAAATAGGCAGGGTGGTGGTACCCACCTGCGTGGACTCACAAGAGGTCCTACCACCAGTAATTACGCAAATTATAATTTTGCGGGTTTGATTTACACGATGTTATTCCTTCACCGTGGATGTCAATCGTGAAGATTTCTTAAGTACGTATTTCATTAGAAAAATTAGTATCCACCTGAGGGATTCGAACACCGTTGCATCGCTAGATACGAATGCACCGGACGTCTTATCCTTTAGGCCATGACCACGTAGGGAAAAAAACTTGATTCTTTTCTTAGATTGGAGAAAGGATATTAGGAAGGTTGCAGTTTGCGTCAGACGTGGTGTCCAGTGACATCATGAAAGGCAGAGACCTAGGTTTACCGCCCTACAACGATTATCGTCGGCTGTGCGGTCTGCCAGTCGCGAAGAAGTTTAAAGATTTGCTACGTTGGATGAGAAGTGAGGTATCCGTCAAGTATATAAGACTTTTTAACCGATTAGCATCTGCGAAAGTGTATTTATAAGTGCTGGGAGATTCAACAAAGTCGTTGAACAAAAGATGTAGCTTCTCTAAATCTTCTTAAGAGCGCAGTGAAGATTCGGTAAATTACCATTATTTTACTGGGACGTTGTTTCATTTTAATCAATTTCATCTCAATGGATTCCAATTTGAAATCAACAAAATCAATTTTTTTCTGCCACATTTTCTATATAGTATAGTTTGTATAGGATCTTTATAAATTTAAAACGGGCAACAAAAGCAACGCGAGAAAACAATTACCATACAAAAAAAAGGAGAACGTCTATGACGATGTATATAAAAAACATCTAATATATAAAATTCTCGTGTCACAATGTTCGTTCACATACTCCTCCGAAACCGCTTGACCGATTCTCATGAAATTTTTTATGCATATTCAGTAAGCCTGAGAATCGGCTACTATCTATTTTTCATACCCTTAAGTGATAAGGGTTGTCCACACGTTTTTTTTTTTTGTCAGGAGGAAATCGCCGGACTTCCGCCCTTCACTGGGGATGGAGGGCGGGGCATGTCGGAGTCGAACCGACTAAAACCTCCTGTCTCTCAACAACCAACGTCCAAACCTCGCATGAGACAGAACTCATTAAAAGGCAAAGGGGGTAAAGTGAAGCGTTTTTGTCCACCCCTAAGATTTATTTTTTATTTTTTGGACAATTTTTTTTTTGTCATAATGAGACATTATGTGGTTGAATGAGGTATTGTTATTTTTATATTCCTTCATCGTTCACAGCGCTACATGCCTCTTTCACTCATCTACCACATCCTTACACACTTACAATAAGTTAGTTTTTTTTTTTCTACACTAGAAATTCCCTAGAAATCTTATATAGGTATGGCAAAACAACGTTTGCCGGGTCAGCTAGTTTATATATATAATAATATATATTTTATAATTCTTTATTTCCAAAGCAAGTTGAAGCGATGTCGCTTCAGTATGAGAGCACAGAGGACATTGACCTAATGGCTGGTATAATAGCGGAGTGGCCAGCTAAAGACGCGGTAGTTGGACCGACGCTGCGCTGTATCATGGCAACACAGATGAAAAGATGGCGGCGCGCCGACAGGTTCTGGTATGAGAACGACATACATCCGGGTGCTTTAACCCAAGGTTAGCATTCGAACAAGTTTTTATTTATTACTAGCGACCCACCCTCGCTTCGCTTCGGAAACTTTAAATTTTATTATTGATAACTGAGTCCCGCGATGTCACCCGTGGGTGAAGCCGCGGGGCGAAGCTAGTCTAAAAAAGTAGGCTGTTACTCCTTATATCATCAGCTACCTATCAGTGAAAGTCCGGTCAAAATCGGTCCAGCCGTTCCAGAGATTAGCCGGAACAAACAGACAGACAGACAAAAATTGTAAAAAATGTTATTTTGGTGTATGTACCGTATATATATTCATATACATGTAGTAAAAAGAGGCTATTTCAATATTACAAACAGACACTCCAATTTTATTTATATGTATAGAATATAAACATTGTAATCAGCTAAGAAGGTTATCACTGGTGGTAGGACGTCTTGTGAGTCCGCACGGGTAGGTACCACCGCTCTGCCTATTTCTACTGTGAAGCAGTAAGATCGCTTGTCGAGTTAGATCTGGTGGACGAGCTCATGGCCCCTCTGATGTTAAGAAACAACGTAAATGCCGTCACCCATCTTGAGACATGAGTTCTAAGTCTCAGTTTTAGAGTACAACGACTGCTCCACTCTTAAACCAAAGCGCATTGCTGCTTCACGACAGAAATAAGCAAGGCCGTTGTAGCTACTGGTCTAGGCTTACAAGACATCCTACTACCAATAAATACTTGCGTTTATAGTTAGAATATCACATTAAAATGCATTAAAAGCCAGTGAAGAGGCATGCATTTCGCTTTGAAAGACGCAATACCTACATTAAGTCCCTTTTGCCTGTCTAATTCGATTGAGACCATGGAGAGTGGAAGTAAGGAGCATCATCTTGATTAAGGGATATATTGATAAAGTGTCCAAACAGTAAACAGCGAGTTATTGTTGTAAGACTCGCCGAAATAGCGCTAATGTAGCAAGTGGAAGTGAAATTAATATAACAATACAATTTTAAACAGACTGAGGTGTGCTGGATTGAAAATAATTAATATTTATCGTGACTTGCTTAGTTAAAAAATATGCAGTACATGTTTCTCAACCATTTATTTTTATTATTAGTAACGTAGGAAGTGAATCTTTCCTCCTTATTATAGTATCATGCTCTGATAGTCTATGGCGCTTATTTTTAAAATCCTTCCACTTGCTACTGTGGCGCCACCTTAATTGGCTAACTTTTTTAATAAACTGAGATGATGCTCCTTCTACTCTCCATAATTGAAACGAACCAAAATCTATGGCGGCCTTCGATCAATAATAGTACTAGATTAAAGATCAGGAACAAAAATAAGACGCTCCAGTGGCCACGTTTGCCGACACGAAAACATCTTCATTTCTTAGAAAAAAGTTTAATAATGTTAACGACTTCAGTTTATTCTAAACCTTAATACTTAAACATAAAGTTTAATTACCATTGCAAAATATATGTATTTAGGTCCTTTCGTCAGAAAAAGAATATTATGGAATAAATTTAAAATGTCACTTGAACATAAAAAGACATCAGTACAAAAATATTTATTCTAAAATGATACTTAAAGCCTAATTTATAAGGTTAAAAATATTTGTTTAAAATTTCGTGCTTATTGTATTGTGGAACTAGATGTAGTTCTTGGTATTACATTTCAATGCTCAGAACACAGTAAGTATTGAAAGACATAGAGTTGCAGAATATACATATTTGTTTTAGGTTTGTTTTGTATGGTCGCAACTATTTTTGACCGATTCAAAAAAGTAGTAGATAATATTTTACATTGCCGCTATTACAACAAATAGGTGATAAAAAATAAAATTGAATAAAGTAAAAAAAATATGAAAGGAAACACGATACATGTTTTCCACGTATTCTTTATACAGAAGTAATTAAAACAATAATGTAGGTTTAATTACCTTTAAACAGATTCAGTTTGTTATAAAGCTATCTTTTAGAAGTCATTTTTATATGAGCGGTTTCTTTTTTACAAATATAATGTAATCTTATATCAATGAATTTGTCTATAATCAGTTTAATTTAGGATTATTTCATGGCTGTGTTCGTTTCCCCCAGAAAACAAATCCTTTTCAGCATATACGCTTAAATTATTATAATATTTACACATACATATAAAGTTTTTTTAATACTTTTTTGCATTGATTTGCCACCACCATTGAACAATTCTAGAATTTTTATAAGGGTTCTATATTTCTTCTCCTCTTTCTTTCGCGACAATATATATCCATTGTGCACAGCGACAAGGGGCTACTAGGAAATCTACAAACAAAAATAACATTATAAAATAACAAAACTACTCTATGCATTCCCTGTTCAAGAATTGGTGATGTTTGTTACAATAGTTGGTGCCTTGTTGCAAACATTGGCCAAACAATTACAATATTCGTAAATTGTGTTTTATTTACAATATAATTGTGTTTATTATTTTATGAAAAACACTTAATAATATAAGTTTACCAAAAAAAGATATTCCTTCCAAAACCTTGGTGTTACGGTGGTTTTTTACTCAGTTTTTGAACGCGCATTGCAGCGTTTTGACGTCTTAGTGTTGGCTATGATTGGACCATACTAATTTGAAATAAGACCACAAATTTATTTGTGGTCTTATTTTTCGGGCCGTTTTTGAAGGGCTAATCGCGAATCTAGTAGTATTATTGATCGAAGATGGCGGCACTTTAATAAAAAGTGTTGCTACATTTCAGATCAATTGGTGGAAATAAGGAAAATATCTATGGCCAAAATTATGTGCGACCACGGGGATCAAGTTGAAGATATACAACCGAATGTGTTCAACTTACCTGGATACGGGTAATTATATTAATAATAATAATAATATAATTATTTATTGCCTTTCACACAGATTTAGATTAATACATTTAGATAAACTAGTGTTATTGTAATTACTATTGTGTAATTACTGGTGGTAGGTCCTCTTGTGAGTCCACACGAGTAGGTACCACCACCCTGCCTATTTCTGCCGTGAAGCAGTACCGCGTTTCGGCTTGAAGGGTGGGGCAGCCGTTGTAACTATACTTGAGACCTTAGAACTTATATCTCAAGGTGGGTGGCGCATTTACGTCGTAGATGTCTATGGGCTCCAGTAACCACTTAATACCAGGTGGGCTGTGAGCTCATCCATCCATCTAAGCAACAAAACGATACTTCAAGTCGCGCTAAGAAATTTAATCCACAAAGGTATATTACCCAATGCGTATGGAGGGTAGAAGCAGGGAGCATTAGTTTAGCGTAGTAAAAAGTGTCCACTAAAAGGGAGCAAACTAAAGTGGCGCCACAGTAGCAAGTGGAAAGATTTAAAAAACAGCGTCATAGATTTGACTCTGACTTGATTCTGTTTAAAACTGATAAATTCATTAAATTTCCACTTCCCACACTAGCGCTTTGGTGATTTTTCCAACAATAACTTGCTGTTTACAGGAGGACACTTTTCAACTCGCCCCTATACAAGATGACGCTTTTTACCTCCACCCTCCATACTCATGTTTTAAGTGTACAGACCATATCGAGGGGTGAAAGTTTATTTGGTTCAAGCGACATTTTTGCAATATTACAGGAACTTGTAAATAGTTTAAACATTTGGAAAAAAATATAATGACAAAAACAATTCTTCAACTATTTCTATGGAGTAAGCTTAATTTAAGTTCAATTAAAAACATCGAACTGTTAATGCTGATATCAAATAAAAGGCACCTTTAATTACAAAGATAAAGGTCGCGCATTAAGCGAAATACGCTTAAATCAAATAGCTTTTCACCCTAGATACACTAAAGCAATCCAGACGTCACCCAAACGGCTGTATGTTTACGATTTCTTTGCACGTTCACAGAACTATAATAAAACTGTTTCAGAAATGAATTAACGAAATGCTCATCGCTGCCGACTCTCGACTGGCAGCTCTGGAAGGATCAATCGTGCGATAAAACATACAAGAAACAGGACTCGGATTTAGACGAATACGGAAACGTATACATTTACTGACGTCATTGAATCAACAGAATATACTTTCAATTCAAAGCTTCGTTAGCTGGCCACTAATCAAACTTATTTGCAGTGAATTCCCCGAAATTTTGCACTAGAACGATAATTAATTCAATTTCATTCAATAAATTAAACGTTTTCAAATAAATCTGTCTTCATTTAATTCAGATTCATTTTTTTTATTTTAACCATTCGTAAGTTTTTTTTAAAGATTTTTATTTAAATTATGTATAATAAAAACTGGCAACATTGGTAGGTATAGCAAGAATAAATTGGCATTATAAATTACGCAATCCAAAATTTTAACGAAGAAGAATATGTAATGCCTTCAATAAAATGAAGGGAGTTTAATTATCATTAATACAGTCGAAGTCAATTAAACATGCTTTAATAAGGTAACACAAAAACCACTGGTCGGATCTTGATACAATTTAAATGGACCACACGTGAAGCACCAGTTTTCTTCTTTAAAAAAATGATTTGTTATCTGTGAAGTCGGTTTACGGACGATAGTTTTATTTTACGTGATAACGCCAGTAGCAGAACTATTCAAGCTGTTAGCTCTGACGTCAGACAAGAAGAGAGATAAATGTGTCACAAGCCAACGCTTACGCCGTGCTTACCTATCGCTTGTTCCGTGTTCTCGCTCGCACGCTCAGGTTTAGGCGGAACGTGATACTTTTTCACTGCGCAGCCGCTGATTGATTTACAAGACATTATCTATATATTAATACGTGAAGCAAAAACTTTGTATCCCTTTTTACGAAAATTGCGCGGACGGAAGAGTATGAAATTTTCCACAATTATAGAGAACTAGCGGCGGCTAGAGAACTAGTGCTTGGGTGACGCACGCGATGTAAAAAAAAAATGTAATTTTTTTACACGTTGGGTTACATTATTGGAGTTTCAGTGAGGATCCCAAATTTTATTGAAAATATAATAAATATAGGCTATGTCACCCGGGGATAGCGTAGCTTTCCAACAGTGTAAGAATTTTTCAAATCGGTTCAGTAGTTTCGGAGCCTATTCAATACAAACAAACAAACAAATCTTTCCTCTTTATAATATTATAAGTATAAGAATATAAATATAAATATAGAGAAGAAGTGCACAAGGCTAATATTTTTTAAAATAATGCATAAAAGATACATTAAATCAATAAAGAAAACATTACACACACTACATACCATGTATTTGACGCACACACGCATACATACTATTTATTGACAAACTTTTGTTCTTGACGTCTTTTTTTTTAAGGGATTTTATGACCTGGTCATGTTTTATTTTAATTTACATATTATATTCATATTTTTATGAAAAATGATAATATGGAGTGAAATGAAATGAAATGAAGATGATAAATTTGAGACATTAATCAACTGGGATGAAATTAAATTAAATGAGATGATATGGGATGAAATATAATCTCAGTAAAATGGTGGTCATTTAATGCGATTTTTTCAGTGGACTTTTTGGAGGAACCCGAAAAGTTACGTCCAGTTCTTGACGTCTGTGGTCAAATTGAGAATAGATTAAAAAACTAATTATGTGGTGTCGTGGGACACCAGGTAGGAACGAAGTTCCTTCGGCTAATGTAGAATCGACACAATTTGCAAAAAAAAAATCGTGCTCAATTTTATGTTGGTTTTCTTGATTTTTCTCTTAAATTTTGCTGATTAGTTTTTATTTAAGTACAGGAAAGTATTTAGGAAATTCAGTATTTTAGGAAATAAAATAAATTACGTAAAATAAAAATAAAATCTTAATTCAAATTATCAATTAAAATAACAAAATATGTCTCTTTATTTTTGTTTGACAACATAAAATTACATAGAAATAGAAATAATTACAAAATAGAGAGAGAAGGGATGAGAGAACGAAAAGAAAGAGGGAGAAAGAGAAAGGTATTATCCACTACTCGCTTGTGTATACGACTGTCGCGCCTGCGCACGTCTCATTTAACGGTTTTATTCCACGCACTTTTTTCCACGGATTTTTTCTTACGGTTTTACTATCACATTTTTTTCAGTTCGGTCGCGCAGCAAAATCCCTATCCCCTCCAAGCCTGCCGTAAGGAACTTCGTTCCAATATTGTTTGTCTTTGTTAATATTTTTTATAATGTAGTCTTGGCGAAATTTGTGATTATAGAAGTATAAAATACAATCATAATAGTGTACAAACTTACAATTCCAATTAATTATAGTCGAATTTCGACTATTGCGGGACCTCTAGTCACGTTAAAATTATGATTAAATAGCAAACCGACACACACAAAACAAACATAGCCAGCTAATAAAACAAAACATTGGACGATCATATTAAAATACTAGGCTGTTCTAATTGCAAGCTTTTTTTAAGCCAAACCTTACCACAGCCAAGTCGAATGTTTGAAGGCTCTGTCAAAACGGACCTCATTATTGGATTGCAAAATGTTTGGGAGATAGAAAACTCTAAAACATTTGACCCGCAAGTATGTTTCGGTAGGCGCAAGTAAGACCGGTAGGCAGCGGCTTGGCTCTGCCTCTGGCATTGCTGAAATCTATGAGCGACGGTAACCACCCACCGTCAGGTGTGTTGTATGCTCGTCTGCTGTTTTATTTAGTTTATTTAATGTTTCTTCAGGCTTCAATGTAAGATAACAGTGGTTTGTTAACTGTTTAGCGTCTGTGAAAGTGCACAAATGTGGGAAAATGACACAAGCCATTGGACGTAGTTTCTCGGGATCTTAAGATTAATTTCATTAAGACTATATTATTATGCCATCCCATATCATTTCGTTTCATATACTTTCAATGTTCAATCAATCAAGTTATGTCTTAATTGATTAATGTCTCAAATTAATTAACTTCATTTAATTTCATTCTTTATATCATTTTTTATAAAACAAAATGTATTAAAGATTAGGATGCATGGTGTGATACCTTCGCCTTACCAGTTGGAAAAATGTAACTACAACTATCAAAACATTCCACTTTGAGGTTATATTTTTGTTTGTTCACAAATACAATTTCAACGTGATAGTATAAATAACAATTTAATTTGTCTGTTTACAACTACAATGTCGCAGAAGAAAGACCCTTTGGTTTGTGTTTTTGTTTATCGGTTAATCATCATTATATGCACGATATCAAAGAAATGAAAAATTTTCCCTTATTTAAATCTATAATTTAATCTAGTGTGCTCAAGACTGCTTACCTCTGACTTGAGATGCAATTTTTACGACGCATTCGATACCATACTATCTTCAAACAAATATAAAAGAGACCTTAAGTAATACAAGTCGTCGTAGATTTTTTTAAGATGAGTAGAATTTTCTATAAAACACAATGTTACAACAAATTAATTCTTGTATCACTAACAGCAATGAGGCTCAAAATATTTGCTGAAGTCTTTCCTATTGGTATACTTATATGACAAAAGGAAGAGAGGCTGCCCCAGAACAACTTGGAGTCGCTCGGTGGAGCAGGAGATAGGGGTCTTGGGCATGACGCGGGAGGAGCTAGAACAGACTGCCCAAGACCGATGTAATTGAAAAAATTTGATTCGAGCTCTACACCCCAGCAGAGGGTAATAGGAAAGAATGATGATGATGATGATACTTATATAGTTGTGCAGTAGCGCTCTTGACTGGTGACTGGCGTGCTGAGGGTCGTGAGTTCAATTCCCACATTGAGCAAACATTCGTATATTGAACAGGTTTCTTGCTCTTCTTTTAGGGGTTTATTATCTATATACTAGTGTTTCCTCGTAGTCGAAATTTGACTACATTTCATTGAAATTATAAGTTTGAACATTATTAAGGTTCTAATGTCAAATCTATACTAATATTATAAAGAGGAAAGATTTGTTTGTTTGTTTGTATTGAATAGGCTTCGAAACTACTGAACCGATTTGAAAAATTCTTTCACTGTTTGGAAGCTAAGCTATTCCTGAGTGACATAGGCTATAATCTTTTTTGAAAAAAATTAGCAATCGTTACTAAAACTCCAATAATGTAAGCCAAGGTGTCAAAAAATTACCTAAAATATTCTTTACATCGCATGCCCTGCAAAAACTATTGATTATAGAATAAAATAATTTACTACGACTTTATAGAACACATTATTATTTACAAAAAGTGTCTGGACAGCATATGTCTAACTATTATAGTTATGCCGCAATAAGTGTTCTTTTATTTAAAAAAAATTAAACAACATCAAATACCGTTGAAATTTTTGATAAAGACCCGAGCGGAGCCGGAGCGGGCTGCTAGTACTTCTATAATGACAGATTTCGCTAAGACTATACTATAGACAAATAATATTAAAGACAAACAATATTAATCTATTCTCAATTTGACCCAACTTTAAACAATAACTAATAATAATTAATATTTGTTTTGTGTCCAATACATGGTAGTGTATGTAATGTTTTTTTTATTGATTGTATTTATTTTTTATTGCTTAGTTTGGTTTACAAGCTCACAGCCCACCTTAAGTGGTTACTGGAGCCCATAGATATCTACAACGTAAATGCGCCATCCACCTTGAGATATAAGTTCTAAGGTATCAGTATAGTTAGAACAGGTGCCCCATGTTTGAAACTGAAACGCATTACTGTTTCACGACAGAAAGAAAGAAAAAGAGAAAGAGAAGTGATTCTTACTAAAAATCAATTTAGTTTGTTTCATTACTTGCATAAAACAAATCAGTGTTGTCCAATTGATATTTGAATATATTTAGCGATGATAACATGCCAAAGAAATGTGGACCACTTGACAGGTATGGGGTGCTTCTGATGACATTGCAGTTAAAAGTGGTTACTCACAACGCTCTCGACTCAAGAACTATGGTGAGGACAGTCTTCGGAGTTTCCCTGTTAGATCAAATCATTGAGATTATGCATGGGAGAATCAAAATAAACAACAAGTCTATGTTGTTTCTAATGATTCTCCCAAGGTAGATAGACCTTCCATTAGATGGACTGACCACCTGATGCTGGATGCAGGCAGTGCAAAACACTTTATTATGGTGAGCTCTAGGGAAGGCCAATGTCAAGCAGTGGGCCTTTTTGAGCTGATAAATAGAGTACAATGAAAAGGCTAAATTCGAAAGGATTTCATGGAAGACAGTTTCTTAAATGCTATTATTAGTTTAACTATTTCCTTTCACATTTCATATTTACACAGAAATTTTGCACTTTTGATTTCAGAAAAAAATTAGATCCCTTTGTTATGTGACAATTGGAGGAGCTATCGCCTACCAGTATATTTATTACAAGAAGGACTTTAACAGTTATTACGAGAACGTCCTCCAACCTCTCAGTCAGTATCTGAGTCCTGAAGTCGCTCATCGAATCGGAGTGGCAGCGATCAAACACGGACTATTTCCACCTGATCAAAATGAAGACCCAAAGATTTTAGTAAGTACTAGCTGACCCGGCAGACTTCGTAGTGCCTCAATCGATAGATAAAAGACCTAAACTTTTGTATAAAATACTTATACTTAAAACAAACTAAAGGAATCCGTCCGACGGGGGGTACATCAAAGGAAAAAAGTAATTGTTATTTTTTATTTATTCCGTGCATTTTCATATTTATCTACCTTTCAAACCTTCTCCGGACTTCCACAAATAATTCAAGACCAAAATTAGCCAAATCGGTCCAGCCGTTCTCGAATTTTAGCGAGACTAACGAACAGCAATTCATTTTTATAAATATAGATTGTCATACCATGTAATTTAGTTAATTACAACCTTAAGCATGAGTGTTTAATAACATGTCAGTGTATTTCTTTTAATAATATATAAATCACGTGTCACGTTCTTTGTCCGCGATGAACTCCTCAAGTACTTAACCGATTTTAAATTAAATTTGCAGAACGTCTGCAGTTTGATCCAACTTGAAAGATAGGATGGTTTTTATTTCGATTAATGGTCGCAATATTTATTAATTAACAATAAAATTATTTCTTATGTTGATTATTGTTATTAATTGTAAGTTTCATAATTCTAAAACAGATGGCGCCTTAAATCAGTTCTTACCGACAATTGTAATATTGTCTGACATTAAGATCTCATAGATGGCGCTGTGCTAAAAATACCAACGTTTCACATAAGCTACAATTTAATGACATAAACACCACGTGTTGGTGAGGCTCACGCAATAAATTGAAATCCAATTGTTCTTACTTTGTCAATTTTTGGTATTAGCATAGCCGGCCACGTGTTATTTAAAAACAAAAACCTTAGCCACAGCAACGCGTGGCCGGGTCTGCTAGTGTTTTAATATAAACCACACTTAGTAATCCATTTTATGAAAAGAAGAACAAATATCTTATACACTGCAAAAACTGAGGCCTTAGAACTCACATTCCAAAGTGGTGGTGAAATCTACGTTGTAGATGTCTATCTGAGGAGCACGGCTAGAAAAAGTCACAGCAGAGTGTGACCAGATTTAATAAGTATTGTATAATCGTTGCAAAAATTTTCAGAAAACAAGATTGCTTGACTACGACCTAAGCAATCCACTTGGCATAGCCGCCGGGTTCGACAAGCACGGAGACGCGGTCGTGGGCCTGATGAAACTGGGCTTCTCGATCATCGAAGTGGGCTCGGTCACGCCGCAGCCGCAGCCCGGGAATCCCAAGCCGAGGGTCTTCCGACTCCCGGAGGACGGAGCCGTCATCAACAGATATGGCTTCAACAGCATAGGGCACGACGAAGTATACAAAAAGCTGGAAGGAATCGAGAAGGCCGTAATGAACCGGGCACTCCTCGGCGTGAATCTGGGAAAGAATAAGCTCTCCGATGATGCAGGGAAGGATTATGTGTCCGGCATTGAAAAGTTCTCGGATGTGGCTGATTATTTTGTTGTGAACGTTAGCAGGTCAGTGGGAAATTCATTTACTGGTGGTTTAAATTTCATTAGAAGGCGCCAATGCCTCGACTTCATGGAAGGCGACAGATTCGTTACGGCTTGAGAGAAAACTTACAGAAAGTACAATTTAAAACTCTATTTAACACTTAGAGTACTTAACAATTCGTAATTACCTTCTTCCGTTTCACTTCAGGTGATCCGTTTGCTATTTCGCTTCGAGTAGCTCAGAGTACTAACTGCCTTCATGTCATCTCTGCAACGCTTTTATAGTCGATACGACATCCCTAGAATTATCGAGAACATTCCTCACAAGTCGAGTATTGACAATAGATGGCGTTACAGTAGTCGAGGGCTCTCGATATTACTAGGACTTTTGATATTCATTTCTGTTATTTGATGACATATGGCAATGTATTATGTACCAGATATTGAGGACTATTTAAGTCCAAACTAAAAATGTTTTTCTTTTCTTTTTTTGGACAGCCCTAACACCCCCGGCCTGAGATCATTACAAAACAAGAACGAACTAGAAAACTTATTGACCGAAATAAACAGAGCTAGAAAACGGCGGAACTCGAACAAGCCGCTGCTCCTCAAACTGGCTCCGGACCTGAACGAGGACGAGCTAAAAGACGTGGTCAATGTCATTGGCAAACAGCACAGCAAGGTTGACGGCCTTATCATATCGAACACGACCGTCGAGAGGCAGAGCCTCAAGAATAAGGAGTTTGTGAACGAACCGGGCGGCCTGAGCGGGAAGCCGCTGACCAACAGATCTACGGAGATGATCAGGGACGTGTACAGATTAACTAAAGGTTCGTAAGTTGGCAACACTGCTGTAGTCTGCTCGTTGTGATCAGCTGTCTACGCTGGGACTTTTTGGCGGGAACGCGAGGAGTGAAGTTGTCTGATTTGTTTTGTCTACTTAGTGTTTCTTCAGGTTAAAATGTGTAATAATGGTGGTTTATTAACTGTTTAATATCTGTGAAAGTGCATAAATATGGGAAAATGAAACAAAGCCGCTGGACGTAACTTCTCGGGATCCTCCAAAAAGTCCACTGAAAAAATTTGTAAATGACCACCATTTACTGAGATTATATTTCATCCCATATCATCTCATTTCATTTCATTTAATTTCATCCCAGTTGATTAATGTCTCCAATTAATCATCTTAATTTCATTTCACTCCATAATATCATTTTCCATAAAAATATAAATATAAATTAAAATAAGACATGACTTAAAGGTCTTAGTTACCAGGTCATAAAATCCCTTAAAAAAAAGTCTACGCCGGGGGTTTGGTGACCCCGCAAGGGTAGGTATCAATTATTTTCCTGTACCTGCCGCGAAATTTTAAACTTTAAGGGATCATCGGATCACCCAGCCGTTTAAAGTTTAAAATTTGGAAAATATATCATAAAAAAAACTTCTTGAGCTAATTTAAATGAAGTAAACATAATTGAAGTTCAATGAAAAATATCGAACTGTTGATACTTATACCAAATGAAGTGGACCTTTAATTACAAAGATTTCGTTTTAACCGAAATGTCGCTTATTTATTTGGTATTAGCATCAACAGTTCGATGTTTTTTTGAACTGAACTTCAATTGAATAGCTGATTGAATTGAACTTCAATTAAGTTTACTCCACTCAAATAAATAGCTCAAGAAGTTTTTTTTGTTCAGCAAGTTGACCATTGTTGTATTAATCGACTTCAAATAAAATTAGGTTACCATCATCAATTCAAGTTGTACTTTTTCATATGCCCGTGTTGCCTCAGAGCTTTGATAACTATATCCGATAGATGGCGCTTCTGGTGTGATTCTCGAGTCAGCCTCGATAATTCATATTTAGTCGACTACATTGACCAAATACTCATTTCAATTTGTTGAAATCGGGTTTTATTTTTCATATTATCGAAGTGTGAATATGGGCTCCGGTAACCATTTAACACCAGGTGGACTGTGAGCTCGTCCACCCATATATGCAATAAAAAAAATTTTTTTCAGGTAAAGTTCCGATAATAGGAGTAGGGGGAGTGTTCACGGGGCGTGACGCGTATGAGAAGATCCTGGCGGGCGCCGGCGCCGTGCAAGTGTACACCGCGCTCATCTACCACGGACCCCCGGTCGTGAGGAGGATAAAGGACGAACTGGCCGAGCTACTAGAGAGGGACGGATATACTTCCGTCAATGACGCCGTCGGTAAAGGAGCTAAATAGAAATGCCAAATCTATAGTATGATCACTATATTAATATATTTGAATTGAACCTGACAATAAAAATAAATAATAAATATTTTTAGATGTATTTTGACTATTGTTGATCCATTTAAGCGTTATTAAGTGAAAACAGGCGCAATGAACTCCGGTGACCACTTAACATCGGATGGTCGCGTCTCCACGTGTACAGATAGTGAAGGCAGCAAAAAAATTTAGTATTAAAAAATAATAATATTATATTGCTCTAACAACGACTCCATTTCTAATATAGTTCTTCATTTTTAAATGATATAATGATATTTAAACATAATATATAGGGTATGTTCAAATAACATTTAAAGTTATCACCTTTACCTAGTTTTATGATTAGAAAAAAAACAATGCAATCACAATAATTCTTCTTTTTGTAAATGAATTTGAACAATAATAAAATACTCGTAGAATAAAACAATATTTACAATGAATCTTCGTTTTTTTGCTTCGGATTACCTGTAAGACAAATTAATTATTTGGATGCGACAGTTAATAATGATTATGAATGATGTGACTTCAGTCTGGTAATGGAAATGTGATCGAAAAATAAATAGTTTCAAATCAGATCAAAAAGATTCATCAATCCTGTGGGACATGGACGACTCTGACCAAAATTGGAGAATTTCTATAAAATAACCTTTGAGTTGATGATCCCAACATTAAACAGGTGGAAGTAGAAGAAGTAAAAGAACATGCTTCTAAAGAGAAACTGAAATAAATAGTATTATGTAAGTCAAGTCGTGATTGTTGTGATTCTCCTACCCTTCTTCCCGCCTCCCGGGGTCGGCGCAAAATGCTTTCTCCTTCCATACACTCTATCATATACCATTTCTTCGCTCACTCCCCTCTTACACATATCATCTTTCACGCAATCCATCCATTACTTCTTTAGGTCTACCTTTTCCTCTAAAGCCTTCCACATTCATAGTTAACCTCTCTTACCAACCTCATTTTAATTTCGTCTCATCACATGTCCATGCCATCCCAAACGCGCACTTCTCAACTTCTCTGTCACAGGTGCCACTTTCAGACTTCCTCTAATTCCATATTCTCTCCATTCTTGTTATTTCACACATCCATTGCAACATTCGCACGCAATCGCCTTTCATCCATCACTTTTAAAATTTTTGCCAAAACCTACAGTAAGTATTCTGTAAGTCAAGTAACAAAAAGAATTGTATTTTCATCGATCCTTGATACATGTGCAAAATTTGGAATCCATCAAAGGTTGAATTTAATGACAATTATGTTGAAAGACTCCATTAAGACCGATAACAAATTAAAGGATTTTAAAAGATGAGCCTATGGTAGATCTACTAGATCAGTGAGGTGATTAATCTTGTTATATAACAAACTAATGTGAGATTCTAGTATGAGTTCCAAAACGAATGTAGTCAGAGACCAGAAGATTCAAAGTGTTAAGTGTTCCACAAATGTTTGCTCAGCCCCTAATAACGTAACTTAATAGACAGTATTAAAGAGAGAATTACCTTCAATATTACATTTAGGAATTTGAGACTTCAGATATTTTTTACATTCTTCCAAATCGTTAACACTCTCCAAATTAAAGAGTATCAGGTGCTGCAGTTTCTCCAATACATTGAGTTCTTTAAGACCGGCATCGGTGACATTCACACATTTTGAGATTTGTAAATGCGAAAGTGTGTTCTTTGCGTACGACAATCCTTTCAGAGCCCGATCGTCTATATAATTATTATTATGCAGGATAATTTTGCTTAGCATCGTACAACCATCTGCAAATTTAAATTCACCTTAAAAATCAAACACGACTAAATGCTAGACATGTGTAAGTAATGCGAGTGATATTACTCCGGTAATATTACTCTACGATGTAATGCAACATCACACATTACGCGAAGGAAACAAACCATCACACTATCACAGGTTTCGACGCTGCAACGCGATGGCTTGACGTGCAGTGCTACAGCACTACGCAAAATGAATGAGCAAGCGACACGGAATTATTCCTAGTGATTTTGAACCGTATGCCCTGGCCGCTAGGTACATTTTTATACCTATGGTACGTCTGAATTTGAATATAGGTATGTGTTTATATTTTTCATGCGGCCAGCCGGTAGTTCCCCGCAAGTACTTGTTTTATAGGTTTTTTAGGGATTGCTGGTCCATTAACGGTGCTTTTAGGCACCACAAGCACCGGTCACCGTCTTCGTCGAACCCGTCGCTTGCGACGAAGGGCTCGACGAGCGAACTAGCCCATAGACACAGCCCACTGAGTTTCTCGCCGGATCTTCTCAGTGGGTCGCGTTTCCGATCCGGTGGTAGATTCTGCGAAGCACTGCTCTTGCTAGGGTCAGTGTTAGCAACTCTCCGGTTGAGCCCCGTGAGCTCACCTACAAACGTTAGGGTGAAGCTGAAATAGCCTCTCAAGGCTATCAGCATAGGTAGGGGGAAAAAAAAGGGATTGCTATAATACATTTTGCCAAGTAATCAACCTTCTCATTGCCAGCAACACCAACATGCGATGGTGTCCAAAACAAAATTATATTTTTATGATGATTATTAATTAAATTATAGTACTTTTCCCTGATATAAAAATAAAATAACTGGTGTTGGTAGATAATCTTGGATTATCTAATGCCTTCAAAATGCTCATACTATCAGAGATAACTAGCCATTTCTCTACTGCCTCAGCTTCAATATAATCAAGTGCAGATTTAATAGCATGACCCTCGGCTGTAGATATACTTGTTAAATGAGGGAGTTTATAACCATACCCCTTTCGATAACTTTCGTATTTCTCTAAAGCCAAATATCCTCCTTACACTGTAAACAATTATTTATAATAATTTGAATAGGATTCAATTTAGTTTTGTAAGTTGTATTATAACAAGGCCAAAGATCATTTTCAAATAAATATAAATTATAGTCTGTTTTAAATTTAAAATTTAATTTAAATAGTAAAAATTTAAATTTTAAAATTTCAGGGTGATCCTGTGCCAGATATGGAACATAAGATTGTACATTATTTGAAATACTTTGTAACTTCAAGATGAGAGGATCTCTTGACACAGATAAGAGCTTCAAAAGAAATGTTGATTTAAGATATTCAAATATTAATGACAATGGAGGAATGTTAAATTCCACTTGCATGGAAATAATTGGAGTGGGCCTCATTGCACCAAGAATAATAAAAGCATTTATTTTGAATTTTATCTAATTTATCAACTACATTTTTATTATCTGAATAACATAAAAAACCATATTCAAAATGACTACGAACAATAGACTTATAAAAATCAATAGGATTTACTGCTGAATATGACACCCAAAAATCGAACAGAATTATCAACAGGTAGTTTATTATTATTATAGAAAATTTTAATTTGAGACAACCTAATATTCCAACCAAAAAAAACAACCTTGCTCTTGTCAGTATTAATTTCCAAATTGAGTTCGTTGAAATAGCTAAGCAAATTCTGTAAAGCAACATTGATTTTTTGTTTAATAAGATACAGATCACCACCCCTGCAATAAACTGCTAAGTCATCAGCAAACTGCAAGTTAGACACATCATTGCCCAATTTAAGATTAAGCTAATGAATATACATAATAAATACAAGCGGGCTTAAGAGCACACCTTTTTTTTCCTACCTAAGCTCATAGCCTTGAGAGGCTAAATCAGCGTCGCCTTAACTAGTAGGTGAGCTCACTGGGCTCAAACCTAATGACGTTGCTAACACGAATCCTAGCAAGAGCCGTGCTTCGCAGAATCTACCACCGAATTGGAAGCGCGACCCACTGAGAAGATCCGGCGAGAAACTCAGTGGGCTGTGTCTGAGGGTTAATTTACTCGTCGAGCCCTTCGTCACAAGCGACGGGTTCGACGAGAACGGTGACCGGTGCTTGAGGTACCTAAAAGCACCGTTAGTGGATCGGGACGATCCGAAATAACGTGTTTGGGGGTGACGTCGACTGCTTTCCATTATTTCCGCAGGATCGGGAATGTAGTTACCGGCGGCCACGATGAGAGGGTTCTCGTGTCGTGCCGCTTTACCGAAGTCGACTGCACACCGACCGACCGACTCTAAGTCCAGGTCGTCATGGAGGTCGACGTTCCTGACGAACCACGGGGCTCCGACGGGCTATCCTGCAAAAGCGGGATTGAATGACTTGGAATGATTTTAAGGTAGTGCGGGCCACGTGAGCGAACACTACACTTGCATAGGTCATGACGGGGCGTATGCAAGTTTTGTAAAGTGTCACCTTATTTCTAAGGGACATTTTACTTCGCCTGCATATCATCGGGTAGAGGCGGCCTAGTATGAAGGCGGCACGGTCGCGTACCGTCTTTATGTGGGGGCGGAATTTCATCCCTCTGTCGAGGGTGACGCCTAAATATTTGACCTTCGGGGCCCACGCTATGGGTTGGTCGTACATCGTGATTGGGCGAATGGCGGAGGCGAAGGTGTTGACGCGCCTAGTCGGGAGTGGGATGCTCAATGTGGTGTTCGGAGGGCGACTCCTTTTGAAGAGCACCGCTGTGCTTTTCGTGGGGTTGATGTCGATGCACCACTTTTGGAACCACTGTCCCATGGTGGTAGCTGCGGTCTGGAGTCGAAATCCCACCTTGTGAAACTCCTTTATAAGAAAGTCTAGGACCAAACAAATTATTTTGATATTTTACAAAAAAAAATCTCTAGTAAAAAGTTATATAACCAATTGACCAACTTTCCAGGTAACTGTAATAACCACAAAATCGAAGAAAGCACATAAATATTGACATTATTAAATGCGCCAACAATATCAAAAAAACACAAACTAACTTTTCATTATGGGACAAAGCATCATGGATATCAAGACACAAATGACTCAGGCTTTCCCGGGCAGAACGGCCACGACGGAAACCAAATTGATTATAAGGTTTATTCCATTACTGTATATTCCATTACTTTCTATATAAAATTCAAGACGTTGTTTAATTAATTGTTCAAATAATTTTCCTGAGCATGAACTTAAAGTAATCGGACGATATGAGTCTCCTGAATCTGTATTCCTACCAGATTTTGAAATTGGCACAAGACAATCTATTTTCCATTGCATAGGAATTATCGAATTACACCATAGTGCATTAAAAATATGTAACAGTAACAATAGATTATTATTAATTTAAACATTTTATGAGAAATCCAATCTAAACCACATGCTGTATCTTTTCGAGATTTTAAGGCTGCTTTTAACAGCCTGGCCACGGGACATTCGCCAATACGAATATTCGCGCGGTGCGAACGGCGAAGCGTCTAGCGACTAAAATAAGCGCATAGAAATGTACCTAACAAGCCGCGCGCACCGGCGACCGGCGAAATGTACTGAGCGAATCGAGCGGGCGACTTACGATGCGGCGGGCGAGCAAAACAAATGCACGAATAAGGACGGCGCGAGCCACGGAGTCGAGCGGCAGTCGAGCGGTAGTCGCGGCTAATAGTACAGTGATTAAATTAGTTTAGTTGTTTTCGCCGCGAAAAATGAACACCGAATTTTTTTTATTTTATATTTATTTTTTATTTTTAAAGTCGTCGTGGCCTAACGGATAAGACGTCCGGTGCAATCGTGTTGAGCGATGCACCGGTATTCGAATCTCAGGCGGGTACCATTTTTTGTAATGAAATACGTACTCAACAAATGTTCACGATTGATTTCCACGGTGAAGGAATAACATCGTGTAATAAAAATGAAACCCGCAAAATTATAATTTGCGTAATTACTGGTGGTAGGACCTCTTGTGAGTCCGCGCGGGTGGGTACTGTTCTATTTCTGCCGTGAAGTAGGAATGCGTTTCGGTTTGAAGGGTGGGGCAGCCGTTATAACTATACTTGAGACCTTAGAACATATATCTCAAGGTGGGTGGCGCATTTACGTTGTGGATGTCTATGGGCTCCAGTAACCACTTAACACAAGGTGGGCTGTGAGCTCGTCCACCCATCTAAGCAATAAAAAAAAAAGCTGAAATACTAGCTAGACCAGCTATTTGGAAGTCTAGCCACCCAAAGTATTTCTCGTACTTCTTGTGGAATTCTCCATCTGTAGGTATACTCCGATTCTTATTCAAATCATTTACTTCACAATCTTTTCCAGATAATAGGTCCTGAACCAAAAAACTATTAATTTGTAAGCAATATCGAGATAATTTCGATAGACATTTCGCTGTCGGACTTCCTTACTAGTCGCGGCGGCGAACGTAAGTACCCTTTTTTTTTTCTTTTTTTTATGATTGAAGGATTACTGGTGGCCCGGAGGCCTTTCCAGTTTCACCAGGACAGGTGGGCGAGCAAAGGCTCAGCCAGGAGGGGTGGGATTTGCTAACAGCTACCCGAGCGAAGGAGACCTAACAACTCAAGAGCAATTGCTTCGCGAATGAATCTACTACCGGGTCGGAATCGCGACCCGCTGAGAAGATCCGGCGAGAAACTCAGCGGGCTGATGCATGGGTTAAGTTGCACGTCGACCTCTTTGTCGAGTTCGACGGGTACGGTTATTGGGGTCCCTAAGCCTGCTCCTAGTATTAGAGCTGAAGGCATCTAATGCAAAGGTTATTGGATTTGATGCATCTGTAAGGACGTGTCTAGGGCGTCGATGGTGACTGGCTCCTGTATAATCAGGATTCGGTGAGTAGTCAGCGGCGGCAACGATAAGGCGATTATCATGACGCATAGCTTTATCGAAGTACCGTTCCGACGCTGACTTCATGTATTTCTGGATTGATTCAAGGCCCAGGTCGTCGTGTAGGTCAACGTTCCTCACGAACCACGGAGACCCGATGGCTAACCTGCAAAAGCGGGATTGTAGGGATTGGAGGGTGTCTATGTGTGTGCGGGCCGCGTGAGCGAACACTACACTCGCGTAAGTCATGACAGGCCTTATGCAAGTTTTGTAAAGTGTCACCTTGTTCCGAAGGGACATTTTACTCCGCTTACAGATCATGGGGTAGAGTCTACCGAGAATAAACGCGGCACGGTCACGGACTGATTTTATAGGCGTGCGGAATGTCATCGATGCATCCAGGGTAACTCCCAGGTACTTGACCTTCCTGGCGCAGGGTATGGGTTGTCTAAAGAGAGTAATCGGGGGTGTGAGATTCCTCTTCCTAATCCGGGAGGAAATCCGTGTGGAGCTTCCCCTCTGAATTATCACCGCAGTACTTTTCGCTGGGTTGATGTCTATGCGCCATTTTCGGGACCACTGTCCTAGGGCTAGGGCTGCGCTCTGAAGCTTCTTCGCGATTAGGGACTTGCTTCTACTGGAATAGTAAACAGTCGCGTCGTCGGCGAATAAAGCTAACTGGGTCGGCGGCGACCGGGGAATATCGTTGACGAATAAGCTAAATAGGAGGGGTGAGAGGACAGAGCCTTGTGGGACTCCAGCTGTGAGAGGTCGCGGGGAGGAGCGGGTTCCCTCGACTCGATATCGAAAAGAGCGGTTCGACAAGAAGTCCCGTATGATGAGCACGAGACTATCCGGCACGCCCATGTAAGTACCCGTGGCCTGCAAACGGTGCTGCGCGAATGGTCGCCTCATCCACCGCTTCGTCGTTCGCACCGCCGATCCCCGTGGCCAGGCCGTAACTCTGTAATTGTGAAATCATTATAAGGAAGGAATTTGATGAATATTAATTACAATTTTAATTTCAATTACAACAATGAATATTAATTACAACTTTCAATCCTAATAACATTAGTTATTAGGATTGAAAGTAGAAAAATTTTGTACTGTATCTGGAGTGTATTTAAGAACAAAATCATTAATCCATTTACAATTATTAAATGCTGCAGGAGGAGTAAAAGATTTATTAAGTTTTCTTGTTTCCAAATGTAATTCATTGTTTAATAATTCGTTTTTTTAAAGCTTGTAAACGTTAAAATTGATGAAAGAAAACTGACTAGGATAAGCTTTGAAATGTGAATATGCCTGTCTGCAATCATTCACAGCAGCACACTTCGTCATTCCACCAAACTAATGAGATCCTCTTTTTTGTTTTTTGGATCATTATGCGAATTTTGGAATTTATTCTTTGTGCTTACTTTAATTTCTGACAAAGTAATAGCTTTAGTAACTATAGAACAAAACCTATTATAACAGTCCAATCTGAAAACCATTGAGCAATTCATTTACATTTTTTCATAGAAATCCCAATCTACCAGTTTCAGGTTAGCATGCTGAGGAATGTTAGAAGAAAACTGAAGAAAATTAACTGATGAAGACACTGTATACTTTGTTACAGAAGGCAAATGATAACTTCCTAGCGAATCAGAATAAGCCTGTCAAGAACAAGATAAAGCCAATGAACATGATACCATTGTTAAATCAAGACCATTTGGACTGAATACATGTAAACCTACTGTTGTAGGTTGTCCATCGTTTAAAAGCACTAAATCATTATCGTCAATGGAATCCATGATTAATCTGCCTCTAATGTTAGTTTCACTATAACCCCAAGAAGTATAAAAAGCATTAAAATCAGCAGCAATAATCAATGGTTTTGGAATACCATTCACCAGACTATCAAATTTCCTTTTTTCAAAAAGACGTGTACATTGGCCAGGACTGTAAAAGCTGATTAATGATAACTCTTTATTTATTTATTTTTATTTATTTTATTAATTATAACTGCTACATTTTGCAGTGAATCATCAAAAAAGGTATTGATTTTCTTGTATTGTATACTATTATGAATTAAAATGGCTACCCTGTTATGAGAATTGCCACGGTCATTTCTCACAACTGAGTAACTTCTAATATTATATTTTATGTGAGATCTTAACCATGTTTCAGAAATTAAAGCAATATTTTTTTTTTATAGTTTATATAGCTGGACGAGCTCACAGCCCACCTTGTGTTAAGTGGTTACTGGAGCCCATAGACATCTACAAAGTAAATGCGCCACCCACCTCGAATTAAATTAATTATTAATTTTTTTTAAATATTTTACTCCCTTGACGAAACGAGAAAAACACGAACTTAGGAGCATCATGTTCCCATCCCCTATCGGTTTCTCCACTTTCAAACTATCAATAAATACAGGGTATTCATTGCCCGCAATTAGGTCGTCGGGATATCTGTGACAGTAGTCTGCGACCCTATAAGCAGCATACTTATCATCCTTTCTGCAATCATCATATTTGTTGGAATCATTTTAATCTGTCGATACAGATTCGGCGTGAGAATCCATAATTTTAGTACTTTTACAGTCATCAGCTTTATGTTTTTTACTT
Source organism: Bombyx mandarina (assembly GCF_030267445.1). Taxonomy (NCBI): domain Eukaryota; kingdom Metazoa; phylum Arthropoda; class Insecta; order Lepidoptera; family Bombycidae; genus Bombyx; species Bombyx mandarina. Next base: position 4,600,242 of record NC_143218.1, read on the forward strand.
ACGGATATTATTTATATACAAATCAAGACTAATTTACAAATATAAACAATTTCTACAATAAATTTTTTTTTGTTGCAAAAAAAATCAGACCATAGATATCTACAAATTAAATGCCACTACCCATCTTGGGATATGAGTTCAAAGGTATCAGTACAGTACAAACGGCTGCCCCACCCTTGAAACCGAAATGCATTATTGCTTCACGACAGAATTAGACAGGCCGTCCTACTACCGATAAAAAGTAACTTAATAAAACTTTATAGCTATTTGCAGTTGGTTTGGTATTGAGGGCATATTTATTCAAAACAATGGCATTTATAAGCCTATAGCTTGAACCGTGAATTATTAGATTTTATAGTATGTAACCAAATAAAAAATTGGGGGTACTTACAAATTTGCAAATACGATTTTCGCTGTCGCGTATATATGTTTTTTGGCTAGTCTAATGAAGGACCGCGACGTAAATTGCGTCATGCACTTTTATAGATGATGTCAATGCTTTGCAATTGATCATGATGATGCAAATGATGTGCAATTGCGTAACGCCAATAGTCTCTATCTTCAAACCGGAAAGCACGTTTGTTTCGCGGCAGAAACGAGCAGGCCTTCGTACTTATCCATGACAACCCTACCAATACTAATTTAAAGAGGGTTCCAGTATTAGGAGGAAGATTTGACGCGGATTGTAAATGTCAGAAAACTTGATTACTTAAATGTGGGAATCCGTAGTGAGATATAGCTGAATCGGTTCCATCGATTTCAATTATTTTGGGTAGGATCGTATCGTCGGAAGGAAGTACATTGTAATCCTCAATTCGGTTCCCATCCGCCCAAACGATTTTACCGCCATTTTTCAAGACCCACTCAGCGCACGCTCGATCAGCTCCGACGGCCTTGATCCTGTCGGGATCAGGTTTGTTGAACATCATATTCACGTACTCCCAGAACGATCTTTTTTGATCGATTCTCGGCGTATATGGATAACGAGAAATCTAAAAACAAACAATATAGATATAGATGCGTTCGAGGAATATTATGCACTTGATAACTTGGAATACAGTTTAAGGAACGTACGTTACGTAAAATTTTTTGCATTTTGATTCTGTTAGGTGCTTTGAATGTGAAGAAATACGTTGAATTAAATAACACAAACAATTTAATCAGCTGTTTCGTATTTGACGTTTGTGTATAATTCATTTTCTTTAAAGATTTTATGGCTTGGTACCGAGACTTTTAAGTCAAGTGTTTTATTTTATTTATTTTTCCTACCTAAGCTGATAGCCTTGAGAGGCTATTTCAGCGGAACCTTAACTAGTAGGTGAGCTCACGGGGCTCAAATCTAACGACGTTGCTAACACGAACCCTAGCAAGAGCCGTGCTTCACAGAATCTACCACGGGATCGGAAACGCGACTCACTGAGAGGATCCCGCGAGAAACTCAGTGGGCTGTGTCTGAGGGTTAATTTACTCGTCGAGCCCTTCGTCGCAAGCGACGGGTTCAATGAGAACGGTGACCGGCGCTTGGGGTACCTAAAAGCACCGTTAGTGGATCGGAAGGATCCGAAATGACGTGTTTGGGGCGACGTCGACTGCTTTCCATTTTTCCCGCAGGATCGGGAATGTATAGTAGAATCGTTTTGTCCGTGCAGTTTGAGTCATAAAACATAGCCCGAGTAGGGCGGTGAGCATGTTGCGCGGGCGCAAGGCCATTACCGATAAAAACATGAGTCATCGGAGGCAGGTACGTGGCGGCGGGGTGGTATACGAAGGGTAGTGAGACATTGTTATGTTATGAGTCATTTGTACTTACTTGCAAATTATAGTACATTATGTCGAAGAGAAATGTGTTTTTATGCATTCGTTCTCTAAATTTCTTTAGTGACACAATGGCTACTCCTATGTTTTGCATCAAAATGGCAGAATTTATTCAAAATAATATTTGCACGTGTTATCAACAATGTGTTAAATTTTTTCACTCAAAATAAGAATAGGTCCCGAAAAGTTACAAAGTGTTAATTTCTGCCGTTCTCGTTAACTTGCTGCGGCGATATGTGGTGTAAGTGTTCGATTAGTGATTTTTTCTTTCATTTTTATCGCTAACCCACAAAAAAACAAAATTAAATATACTATCGATAACGCTTATCGACAACAATAATGTGCATCACTATGCCCGTCCATAAGGCTCGTGAGTGGAAGAGAGAGCGAAATACTCGCTTCACCGCTCCGATTTTTATGACCCAAACTGCACGGACAAAATAATTCTACTATAGTTACCGGCGGTCACGATGAGAGGGTTCTCGTGTCGTGCCGCTTTATCGAAGTGTATTTTCGGGCGGGCAGACGGGCGAGACTGGTGGTAGGACCTCTTGTGAGTCCGCGCGGGTAGGTACCACCGCCTTGCCTATTTCCACCGTGAAGCAGTAATGCGTTTCGGTTTGAAGGGTGGGGCAGCCGTTGTAACTATACTGAGATCTTAGAACTTATATCTCAAGGTGGGTGGCGCATTTACGTTATAGATGTCTATGGGCTCCAGTAACCACTTAACATCAGGTGGGCTGTGAGCTCGTCCACCTATCTAAGCAATAAAAAAAAAGACTTGTGACGTCAGCGCTAGGCCGGCCGGCTGCGCGTCATACGATTTCAAAATGGAAGGGAAAAGCTTCAGAATTCCGTCATTTATGAAGATAATTGAAAAAAAAAACACTAGGATTTATTACAGTCTTAGTGTGATTATTATAAAAGAAAATTGAAAAAATGGAAACTTCCTTATTGCTAACACTAGCCCTAGCAAGATCAATGCTTCGCCGAATCTACTACCGGTAAAAGGGTAGGTTTTAGGAAAGAATTCGTAAAGCCATATCCAAATTAAACGATTAGACTTTGACCTCATTTCATTTCTCGTTCACCTCATGGTGTAAAAGGAATACAGTGACCACTTGGTTCCAGGTGAACTGTGAGCAGGTCTTCTTTCACATCCTTGCGTTGATAGTCCCAAATGCTGAGGGTCCTAGCTTCCTTTAATAACTTTCTCTGGATTATCCTGCGCCAACCTAGCCTTCCCTCATCTGTATAGATGGCATCTTGGACTGAAGTGTTGAGAGTAGAGCGTATCTGATCCGACCATCGCATTGGAGTTCTGCATCTGGGCTTTCTACCGCATACATTTATTTTTTTATTGCTTAGATGTGTGGACGAGCTCACAGCCCACCTTGTGTTAAGTGGTTACTGGAGCCCTTAGACATCTACAACGTAAATGCGCCACCCACCTTGGTATAGTTACAACGGCTGCCCCACCCTTCAAACCAAAACACCTTACTGCTTCACGGCAGTAATAGGCAGGGTGGTGGTACCTACCCGCGCAGACTCACAAGAGGTCCTACCACCAGTAATTACGCAAATTATAATTTTGCGGGTTTGATGTTTACTACACGATGTTATTCCTTCACCATGGAAGTCAATCGTAAACATTTGTTGAGTACATATTTCATTAGAAAAATTTATACCCCCGCCTGAGATTCGAACACCGGTGCATCACCCAACACGAATGCACCGGACGTCTTAACCTTTAGGCCACGACGACTTCAAACCTTGCCTATTACCAGCAGCTTTTCTAAATTGTCGCCTATCTTTCCGGTAATGTGTCCGAAGAATTTGAGACTCCTCCACGGGCATATAGTGGTAAGCTGCATCGGAATCTTAAGCTCGATAAGAATGGATTCGTCGGTTCTGTGTCCTTGTGGTCTTCCTAACATTAGTTAAATAAAAAAGCAGTAAATCAATTCAATATGAACAGCATCGATATATACGAGCATTACGAATACTATATAATATTCTCAAATATTTTACAATAGAAATACACACATACACAAAGTTTTACTAATTTATCAGTAGTTTTTTAATTTAAGTGTATATTTTATGATCTGTGGCACTTAATATTTAAGATCTGTGGTCATCGTATTGATGTTAGAATTGTTAGACACGCCTAGAGCAATTGTTTTCCAATTTACCCATTTCTTGCCTTTTAAAATTGTGTTATTTTACGAATTTAATTAAAAATAAACTTGTTTTTTATTGAAAAAGTAGTGTTAGTGTCGTATTTTCATTGCAACGGTGTGAAAACAAGGTAAAAGTTATTTTCTTTATGTTGACATTATACAAACCGATGAAATAAAATCGGCCTCTCTTATTACTAACTATTTTTAACACTAATGTCAACCGATTTTGTCTGTATAATATCAACTAGCATTCAAGAAATACGTGTTGTATACAAATTCAAACAAAATAAACAGTTTATTGTGAGTGAAAAGATAGAAAAACTAGTAGAACGTGATAATTAATTTATTGTTCTGATTTCAACATTTCCGTAAGCCTGGTTTTTATGAGTCACCATTCCGATGAATAGATCATTATTGACGTGAAAGTTAATGTTGATATTAACACCTTTATCTGTTTTTGTTAAACCGATAATTAAAAATAGCCTGTAGGCATTATCCGTGTCGATATGCGATGTTGATCCTAAGCTCGCTACCACCAGTAGCAGTAAAAATCTTCATTTTACCATTAATTCGCCGTAAATACTGTATGAATTTAGATTTGACGTTGTTTTAAAATCAAGTCAAAATACCATGAAAGACTCTTTAATCAAAACACTCTAGATTGTTGCAAGGTTCTGAAATTGAATATATTCGGACTAAAATTCAAACTGCTTTTTAATATAGCGTTTTTAATTCTGTGACTCATGAAAACTGAAGAAAATACAATATTGTAATTATGGTTGGTAGGGTGCATGCGGCAGAGATCCGAATGTTGAGACGGATGTGTGAAGTGACAAGAATGAACAAGGTAAGGAATGAGTATATCAGAGGAAGTGTGAAAGTAGCTCCGCTAATTAATAAATTAAAAAGCGAACAATTAGTTTGGTATGGACATGTGACATGTAGAGAAATGATCTATGTGACTAGGAGATGTATGGAAATGGTAGTGCAAGGTAGAGAGGAAGAGGTCGACCGAAGAATACATAGATGGAATGTGGGAATGACAATATGAGAGAGAGAGAGAGAGGAGTGAGTGTTGAGCTGACTGTTGATAGAAGAGAACGAAATAGAAAAATAAGCTGTGCCGACGTCATCTAGTGGGACAAGGTGAAGAAAAAGAAGAAGAGGGTATTATATGATGCAGAAAATATTGACGTGACAACGTCTTATAATTCGATGGAGCCGGCTTCACGCACGAAAAAACATGACATCATGCGGCGTTAACTCGCTCTGAGGCGTTCCATTTAAGGCTTGAAGTGCAAGCGAGAGCGTGCAACGAGCGACAAAGAGGCACAATCGGCCTCCGCGTTCGGCAGCGTTCGACATCTGTCTCTCTCCTACTTGAGTGAGCGATGCACCTGCGTGGACAGTTGCTATATAATAACATTTACATGTTTTCGTCGAGTATGAAGTTCAGTGAAAAGTGAATGTGGTGTCAATTGCTTATAGCAACGATAATTGAAAAATGAAACCATTCCATCAGTATTTTCTTATGACGTTGTTATGTTCAACTATCGTCAGTAAACCGACTTTACAGACAACTGATTTTTTTTTATACATGGAAGAATAATATTTTGATTTTATGAGTTTCGTAAATTGATTTCTATAGAAATTAAAACAAATAGTGTATCAAAGTGACATCTCAAAAATATGTATTTCTGTAAATTTATTTAGTGAAGACAAGTATTTTCGACCAAGAAGTGTTTTAATTGATTTTGGGATCTTAGTTTTAGTTCTTTCTTCTTTTACAGTCAACGATGGCGACTATGACGGATCAGTATGGCACAACAGGTACCTTGTCCCTGAAATGGGATCCTCGCAACTTGGAGATCAGAACCATGTCAGTGGAACGCACACTGGAACCTCTAGTGCTCCAAGTCACTACCCTAGTAAATAACAAAGACCGGGACGCCAAAAAGAAGAGACGTGAGTCCTTACCGATTTTACATTGGCAATATATAAAACAACAATAAAACTGAATAATTTTTTATCATTGCTTAGATGGTTGGATGAGCTGAGAACTCACCTGGTGTTAAGTGGTTTGGAGCCCATGGACATCTACAATGTATATGCTGCACTCATCTCGAGACATGAGTTCTAAAGTTTCAGTTTTTACAGAACAACTACTGTGTCACCCTTCAAACTGAAATGCATTATTGCTTCATGGCAATAAAATTGCATACACAAATAAAGGATTGTAGTATCAATTATTATTTATTTACCAATTAAAACTCTAGATACAGTGGAGTCATAAGATATTTTCCAGGTTAGTGGTCACACAGTGCTCACTGAGAAATCTATTTGCTCAATCAAATAAATGAAATCTTTGAATCAACTTGCACAAACATAAGCCAGACTCTCCCAAAGTGATTAAATCACCATTGCATGTGTCTCATTGTAAATCAGTTAATGACTTAATTTATATGTATAAACAAGACACATATTGTATACACATAACATACATAATAACTAGCTGGCCTGGCAAACTGTTTTGCCATATAAATTATTTCTAGGAAGGATAAATAACCTAGATACCGACTGCAGCGCCATCTTCCGGGCTGATTTTTAAATCTAAATCATTCTCGAATCCACCTGAAGGTACACAGAAACTTTCATTAAAATCGGTCCAACCTTTTAGGAGGAGTTCAGTGACGAACACAAGCACAGAAGAAATCTTCTACCTATCTATCTTCTTCTTCTATCTTCTACTTCTTCTTCCATCTTCTTCTTCTATCTTCTTCTATATATATAAAAATGAATTGCTGTTCGTTAGTCTCGCTAAAACTCGAGAACGGCTGGACCGATTTGGCTAATTTTGGTCTTGAACTATTTGTGAAAGTCCAGAGAAGGTTTAAAAGGTAGATAAATATGAAAATGCTCGGAATTAAATAAAAATAACAATTTTGTTTTTCCTTTGATGTCCCCCCCGTCGGACAGATTCCTTTTGTTTGTTTTAAGTTTATTTTATACAAAAGTTTAGATATTTTATTTATCGATTGAGGCACTACGAAGTCTGCCCAGTCAGCTAGTATATATATAAAGATTGTCTATCAGATAGACAGATCACCATTTCCTCCACTTAATAACTGAAATGGTTTTATAGGGTTTGATGGGATTTTCACTGGCAAGTAGCTTAAGTTATAAGCTGTCACATAGAAATTAGACTCAATTGGAAGAAATTATAATTGTGGATAAAATTAACTTCGATTGAGACTTCGTAAATCAAGGGGGATATTCTGATACATGTATAATGTCCTATTCTTATAAATATCATTCTTGGAATGTTGATGATTACGGTTTGTGAATTTTGACGTCGTCGTGGCCTAAAAGATGAGACGTCCGGTGCATTCGTATCTAGCGATGCACCGGTGTTCGAATCCCGCAGGCGGGTAACAATTTTTGTAATGAAATACGTACTTAACAAATGTTCACGTTTGACTTCCACGGTGAATGAATCGTGTAATAAAAATCAAACCCGCAAAATTATAATTTGCGTAATTACTGGTGGTAGGATCTCTTTTGAGTCCGCACGGGTAGGTACCACCACCCTGCCTATTTTTGTCGTGAAGCAGTAATGCGTTTCGATTTGAAGGGCGGGGCAGCCGTTGTAACTATTCTGACCCCTTAGAACTCATATCTCAAGGTGGGTGGCGTATTTACGTTGTAAATGTCTATGGGCTCTGGTAACCACTTAACACCATGTGGGCTGTGAGCTCGTCTACCCATGTGAGCAATAAATGTGATTGAAGTATGTATGTGTTCACAGCTGGCAAGTCAAAGCGTGCGAGCGCATTAGTGGCTACTGTGGAACGAGCCACGGAGATCTTCATAGAACGAGGTCAGACCATAGCCTATGAGAATCCAGAGATCACTCAGCAGATGCTGACGGCTGTCGAAGATGTAAGGAAAGCCGGTAAGTTTGGTACATGGATAATTGTTTGTTTTTAATTTACCCTTTGAACTGCTATGTAGGTCATTGGTGCTCAGTGCTCGTAATTATGTCGATTTCTGTTACTAAGCCCCTGGATTGCTTAAATCTTCCTTATTTTGTTTTTAATTGTATGTTTCAGTAATTTAGTCGCTTAGATCCATTTTCTGTATCTTTAGATTCGTCTTTCCCAGACTACTAGATTTTCTGATGCGTTAGTTAGAGAATCGAAGAGAGAAAATATAATTTTTTATTATTTAATTATAAGTACATGCGTTAGGTAACAAGTCAGTTTGTCAGCAATTGTTTTATTGTTTTATTAAGAACACTTACCCTCACTAATACACTACAGAAATCGATATAATTACTTCAGTGCCCTACGTAGGGCACCGGTGACCTGCATAGCAGTTAAAGTATTAATTAACTGAATTACAAGATTAAGTACCCATGTTAAGTAACATATCAGTTAATTGTTTTCTGCTTATAGTTTATTCACCCGCTCTTAATAATTGTTTTTATGATAAACAATAATTACCCTGATTATATTACATTTCCCGTCTTACGTTGAGATGTTGAGTGGTCCATACATATGTGCATTGTGTCCTAATGATGACATGCTGGAGGTTTTTCAGTTACACTTAAACTCGCTTTTATTAAGGCAGATAGAGTCTACCTGTAATAATGATAGTTTAAAAGTTGTATTGTACACTTGAGCACACAAGTTCAATAGTATAAAGGATTAAAGGATAGTGTCGCTGAAGAATAGCATTTTCTATTCTAATGGAGTTCTTGTGAGATGACTAAGGGTTTCATCGGAGATTTTGCAGCGGTATTCAGTCACCAGAGTGTTACTTTTACCGACATAACAATATCTTGCATGGGCTAGTTTATGAATTTCCAAACACTCACATAAACTAATGTGTTTATCGGTGGTGCGTCAGGAGCGACAATGAGCGTCTCGGCTCGCGAGTTCTCGGACCAGCCGTGCGCTTCCTCGGTGCGCTCCGGCATGGTGCGCGCGGCCCGGGGGCTACTGTCTGCCGTCACGCGCCTCCTCATCCTGGCGGACATGGTGGATGTGCATCTGCTGCTGTCCAAGCTCACTGCGGTAAGTTGAAGAGGAAAACCTTGGATATTTCCGGTATACCATCTGAAAATAATGCAATATGAGACGGTTTAGTGGTGGATTTAATTGTGCATTTTCAGGAATTTAAAAGAAAGTTTTCATGACTTCAGTTGTTTAGAGGAAGTCATCAATAACCTGATGTTACCAGAGAAGTCAGCAGTCTGTTGGGATGAAGTAACTATTGATTTTTGTTTTTCGTTATTTCCCTATGGGCAGTGGACATTATGTTGTAGATTAATTTCTGCCTTCAGGTTGGAATCAAACCAGAATATCCAAGGTGTACTGCTTGTGTGTGGGAATGCGAATAGATCAACTCGTCAAAAATATGTCTTCCTGTTTAAGGCAAGCGACGCTCGGCTCTAACCTCTGAGCTGTCCTCAGGTGGAGCAGGACCTGGACAAGCTGAAGGCTGCGTCGTCCCAGTCGGAGGTGGTGGAGCTGGCGCGGCAGTTCGGCCACTCCGCCGCGCAGCTCTCCGCCGCGGCAGGGAAGCGGCAGAACGAGCTCAAGGTACACATTACTCTCCGAAGAGAAATATGGGTCTAGTACGAAGCATCACGCACTGCATATGTTCCAGGAGCCCCGCATGAAGGACGAGCTGGCCGCGGCTCGAGCCGTGCTGAAGAAACACTCGACGATGTTATTGACAGCGTCTAAGGTAATTGACATGGCAGGGGAGCGTCCTTCCGCCCGGCCCGCCCTCACCGAGTGCTTCCGTCCGCAGGTGTACGTGCGCCACCCGGAGCTGGCCGCGGCCAAGGCCAACCGCGACTACGTGCTGCGCCAGGTCTGCTGCGCCGTCGACACCATCGCCTCCGTCGCCAAGGGACAGCCGCTGCCCGACGGTGAGCCCCCAACCAGTCCCCGCCCGTGTGGGCCGAGGTGCGTTCGTGCTCACGCTGTGTTGTTGTTCCAGGGAGCAGCCGCGCGACAGACGGCCCTGGGGAGCTGGCCCAGGCCCTCGACGACTTCGACGTGAGTGGGGGAGGGGGAGGGAATAGTTAGAACAGTTAGATTAGCGTGCACTGTCTCTGAAACAATAGGAAGCTCTCTTGAGGTCCGCGGTTGGACTTCGTGAGATTGATGTAGTTTGATGATGGTCAGAGGCTTAAGAATTAAAAAAAAATGTTGTTGGAACTCGAGATGCTGATATCAATTTGCTAACTTATTCAAAATAATATCTACAGCTCACACGACTTTTATTTGATTGACACGTGGAGTGACAAATAAGACGCATCTTGAGAATTTTAGGTGTTTACTAATCGAATGTTGTCAGGAACGTATGGTCATGGAGCCCTTACAGTATTCGGAGCTGCGCACTCGACCGTCGCTGGAGGAAAGGCTGGAGTCCATCATCTCCGGGGCCGCGCTCATGGCCGACAGCTCGTGCACCAGGTGAGGTCCCCCGCCCCAGTACCCCTGCCCCCGCCCCCGGACCCCGCTCACCGCCCTGTGTTGCAGGGACGAGCGGCGCGAGCGCATCGTGGCGGAGTGCAACGCCGTGCGCCAGGCGCTGCAGGACCTGCTGCACGAGTACATGGCCAACGTGAGTCGTGTTTGAGGTCTTCCTAGTACATGAATCAATGACATAGTGCAGTAACCACGGCTCCCTTCCGTGCCCCCCAGGCCGGCAAGAAGGAGCAGTCGTCGGGGCTGGAGCGCGCCATCGAGTCCATGTGCCGCAAGACGCGGGACCTGCGGAGACAGCTGCGCAAGGCGGTGGTGGACCACGTGTCCGACAGGTGCGGTCCCCGGAGGACGGCCCCCCTCGTCTACTGTCTACAGTGTGCTCTATATATACATTGTCTTGTAGTTTCCTGGAGACGAACGTGCCGCTGCTGGTGCTGATGGAGGCGGCTCGGAACGGCAACGAAAAGGAGGTCGAGGAGTACGCCCTCGTGTTCACGGAGCACGCCAACAAACTCGTTGAGGTGAGCGGCGCCCGCAGCCGCAGCGTGCTGGTGGTTTTGATATGGAATTTATTGTTGTTGTTGTTGCAGGTGGCGAATCTGGTGTGCTCCATGTCGAACAACGAGGACGGCGTGAAGATGGTGCGCCACGCCGCCGACCACATAGAGGCGCTGTGTCCGCAGGTGGGGACCGCGGGGGATGTGAGGGGGACCTCAAGAAAATTAAAGCCTAACTACTACTCTCAAAAACTAACTTGTTGATCGCTTCAACTGCTCGATGACAGCTTGAATTAATACAATAAAAGAATCGATAAGCATACGGTTAGACGCGATAGAGCGAGATAAACAATAATTAATCCGTCGAATCCATTTTTAAACAAAAAATACGAGTAATGATGCGATCGTATTACGGCGAATGTTATTAAATTTGACCTTTATTGCAAAGATAAAGGAAGCTGTTTGATGTGTCGACACGGTGGGAGCGGCGCCGGCGGAGTGCCTCAGAGGCCCGAGACTTTTGTGCGCATTTGTTTAGCGAAATTGGAGCTATCGTTATTACTTTACTCCTGTAGTTGGTGAGGGCATGGTCACCCGATGTTAAGGGGTTATTGTACTGGAATTTACAAATATAACGTGGATAGAACCACCTACTTTGACATATGAGGTCGAAATCTCTAATCTTAACGGTAGGCAGCGGCTTAGCTTTGCCCCTGGCATTACTAACGTCCATGAGCGACGGTAACCATTTACCATCAGGTGGGTGCTCTCGTTTGCCCGCTAGGACAAGAACTAGTACCTACCTATGACTTAAAACAAACACTCGTCTTGTGAGCTCGCACGGGTCTGGACCACCGTCCTGTATATTTCTGCCGTGAAACAGTAATTTAATGGGTGGTGGCGGCATTTACCTTGCTGTCTATGGGCCACTTGTCTGACCGCTAACTGTGGGGCGGGGCGGCAGGTGGTGAACGCGGCGCGCGTGCTGGCGGCGCGGGCCCGCTCGCGCGTGGCGCAGGACAACGCCGCGGCCTTCGCGCACGCCTGGGAGCGCGCCGTGCGCCTGCTCACCGAGGCCGTGGACGACATCACCACCATCGACGACTTCCTCGCCGTCAGCGGTGAGTCCCCCGCGCGCACCCCGCCTGCCCCCCCGCGCTCTGCTCTCACCGTCTGTGTCCGCCCCCCCAGAGAACCACATCCTCGAGGACGTGAACAAGTGCGTGGTGGCGCTGCAGGAGGGAGACCCCGACTCGCTGGAGAGGACCGCCGGCGCCATCCGGGGGAGGGCCGCCAGGTACGCGCGTCCCCCTCTGAACGGACCGGAGTCCCATTGTGTGAGAGTGTCAGGTGCCAGGTAGACTGACCAGCCGCTCTTGCCGCAGGGTATGTTCCGTGGTGACGCAGGAGATGGACAACTATGAGCCCTGCATCTACACCAAGCGCGTGCTGGAGGCGGTCACCGTGCTGCGGGACCAAGGTCAGTCCACCAGATCTACTTTAATTCAAATTCAAATTCAAAATCATTTATTTCAACTTGGATGTCATCAAAAACACACTTGTTGAATGTCAAAATGTAAAAGAAAATGTTAACTCTACCACCGGTTCCAAAAAAAGCCACAGTCCTGAGAAGAACCGGCGAAACAAACTCAGCGGGCTTTTTTTTTTTTTTTGTATTTTCTCAACTATTTTCTTTTTTTTTAAACAAGAAAACATATTTACAGTATACAAAAAAACAAGTCAAAAAAATACAATTCAAATAAATAATAATAATAATGAAAAATGAAAAGGCCAGGAGCGAACGCCTCATTCCCACGTAGTGCCATCTAGTAAAAAATCCTTAACTTTATAATATGCCTTGTTGCACAAACGTTCCTTGACAGTTTTCTTAAATCTATGAACAGGTAGTAGTTGAACGTTTTGTGGGATCTTGTTGAAAAGCTGTACACCCAGCCCCCTGAAAGAGTTGCTTATTTTCTTAATTCGAGCCGCCGGCAACGCAAGCCTATGTTTGTTCCTAGTGTTCACATTATGCAAATCGCAGACTCTGGGGAATTCTACAATGTTTTTACGCACGTACAATAAATTTTCAAAAATGTATTGGGACGCTAAAGTTAGAATTTTGATTTCCTTAAACTTGTCCCTCAAGGATTCCCTCGGGTGCATATTATAAATAGCACGAATAGCCCTCTTCTGCAGGATGAAAATCGTTTCGACATCGGCAGCATTGCCCCATAGCAAAATGCCATAGGACATAACACTATGAAAATAACTGAAATAAACTAGACGTGCCGTATCTTCATCAGTATACGTTCGTATTTTTTTTACCGCAAACGCTGCAGAACTAAGTCTATTCGCTAACTTGCATATGTGAGGACCCCACTGCAGCCTGGAATCAACTGTTATACCAAGAAAAACTGTCGAATCAACAAGCTCCAGTGTCTCTCCACTTACAATGATATTAGTGTCTACTTGTCTAACATTAGGTGTGGTAAATTTTATACATTTTGTTTTTTGTTATTTAATAACAGATTATTAACACTAAACCAATGTACCACGCGCGAGATAGCATCATTCACATCGTCATAATCTTCCAATTGTCGTTTAATTTTAAACAATAAGGATGTATCATCAGCGAATAATACGACCTCGTGACGGGTTTCAATAAACTTTGGTAAATCATTGATATACACAAGAAATAAGAAGGGACCCAATATGGAACCCTGAGGAACACCCATATTAAGTAAGACACCGGAAGATCTCTTTCCTTTAACGTCTACCTTTTGGATTCTTCCGGATAAATAAGATTTAATAAGTTCTAATGAAACGCCCCTAATACCATAATGGTGTAATTTCCTCAACAATGTATTATGCTCAACACAATCAAAAGCTTTAGATAAGTCGCAGAATACCCCAAGGGCATTATGCGATTCCTCCCAAGCCTGAAAAATATTTTTAATAAGATCTACACCTGCATCAATAGTCGAACGGCCTCTAGTGAATCCATATTGTTTGTTATGAAGCAGGTTATTGGAATAGAAATGGTTCAAAAGCTGTTCCAAAATAATTTTTTCAAAAATTTTACTCAAAGTTGGTAGTACTGAAATGGGTCTAAAGTTAGTGGGGTCAAAAGTACTACCAGATTTAAACAGAGGTATTATTTTACTATATTTCATTAGATCAGGAAACACACCACTATCAATACAGTCATTAAATATTGTAGCAAGGTAAGGTGCGATTATATCAATAATGGATTTTATAACCTTAATTGATATTCCCCATAAATCACCAGTTTTTTTAATGTTAATGAGCTTGAAATTATCAATTATGTCCTTTATAGCAATATTTGTGAACTTAAAGTTAACACTGCATTTATCAACATGATCTTGCAGTAATGATTCGGCGACGGTAGGAGATGAAATTAAAGATTTTGTAGTAGAAGCTGGGATATCAGCAAAGTAGCGCTCAAAAGCACTGGCCACTTCTTGATGAGAAGTTATTATTTTATCATTGATTTTCAAAATTGATTCAGCATTACTGTTTCTGACATTCCCAGTCTCCCTATTAATGATATTCCAAGTCATTTTAATTTTGTCAGGTGCATTTTTTATAAGATTGCCTAAGTGCAATGACTTGGCCAATGTACATACTTTTTTAAACAACTTGGAATATTTACAGACATACTCATGAAATGACTTATTATGATTATATGATTTTTCATGATAAAGGTCATATAATCTCTGCCTACTTTTGTGAATTCCAACAGTCGCCCATTCATTGAATGATCTTTTATTATGTAAGATCAGAGTTTTAGAAGTAAAGATGGCACTAAATTCATCATTAATGCAATTAAATAAATCCATGTAGTGAACATTAGGATCTTCACTATAACAAACATTCGCAATTTTTGCCAAAACTTTACCTCTAAACTTCTCCATACGTCTAATATTAATAGGAACAAACTGTAGGTTTCTTGAACTATTAACATCTGTAACAGATTTAATTTTAAAAGATATGAATTGTCCACTGTGGTCTGAACTTAAATGATTAATAATATATTTATGCAAAGGTTTTACGTTTGTGAAAATATTATCTATACAGGTTGCCGATGTGCTAGTTTTTCTTGTGGGCTCTGAAAATAAATTGCTAAGGTTATATGATTTTAACAATGTTCTGAATCTAATAGTGGCATTTGTATTTTCTAATAAATTTATATTAAAATCACCACAGATAAAAATATGTTTATTAGAAACAGAAAGCTTTAATAAAACATGTTCCAATATATTTTCAAAAGAATCATATAACGAATTCGGGGGCCTGTACACACTTACAACAATGAATTGCTCAAGCTCTACACATGCCATTTCAATAATCCGTTCCACAGAGAGGCTCACAATGTCTCTACGTTCCTTACATTTATAATTTTTATTAACAATGATAAGAGAGCCTCCTCGTATAGCATTCTCTCTGCAGAAGGAACTCATAACCTGGTGATTTTTAAAATTACAATTTAATTCATATTTTTTAAGCCAATGTTCAGTTACACATAGAAAGTTGACTTTATTGTAATCTAGAAACAAATCAATTTCAAGTTCTTTACCCATCAAACCTTGTAAGTTCTGATGCACCAGGTTGATCACAGTTGTTTTCAAAGAAACAGTATTTGTTGATGGGCTGTGTCCAAATAAATCATATTTACTGCAAGAGGTAAACTCTGTTGTCTTAGTATTTAATTTAAATTGCTTGGAACGGATTCCAAATTAATAGATGTCATATTTTTTTCCTGCTCAAAAGAAGCAGTAGGTTGATTAGCCAAATTCATGGCTAGATAAATGTGTAAAAAATAATGTAGCGAGTTTGCTACTTGTCTAAAATTGTAGCTACCTAAATAGTATTTGTTAGGTTTTGTCATACTAATACATTTATTTTTTATCATGCAATTAATGTCAATAGTGTAAAATATATTTTGTGACTTGCATGGTGTCATGACATAATAATTATTTACATTTGAAATTGTTTGCATAAAATCATTAATACTATGTCTCATTTTGTTTTCCGCTGGCATACTCTGAATAAATGGAAATGCAAACATGATGATCTTTTTCACCTGTAGTGTTAATAATTGATTTATTTGATATTTTATATCTCTTATATCTGCATTTCCCCTTCTCCCAATCATTATAATTATTGTTGTGTTTGGGCAATGAGTCACATTTAAAATTCTATTAAGGATGTGGGTACATGAAGCCCCTGGCATACAATAATTTATGACAGATTGTCCCGAACACAGATCATTCAGCGCTACACCCATATTTTTCCCTAGTTCATCACTGAATATTTTAATAATGTTTGTTGTAAGCAAAGGTTTAATTATATTGTTTACAACGGGCTTACAGGTAGAAATAGAATATTGATTTTGACTATTGGAATGGTCTGGTAGTGGAGAACCTGATATAGAGCAGTGGCATTTGCAATTAGCATATTGTAATGTCAAAGATTCAAATCGCTCTTTATTATTATTACATAAATCAAGCAGATTATCCATCACCGATATATGTTCACATATGTCCTTTTGGGCATATTCATAATTTTTAGTAACACTGTCCAAATCTGTTTTCAATGAATTTATTTGTGAGGTTAACTTTTCTATTTCTAACTCATGATTGTGATGAACATATTGTAATTTTTCAAGTGAAATAATTAGTTTTGTACGCAGTGCATTTCGTTCTTTGCATATAGTTTTTATATAATTAATAGATTTTCTAGATTTCAATAGTTGCTGCGTTTTATTTATAAACTTATTTAATTTAGTGTATCTCTTATAATTTTTCTTACTAAGAACTAATCGAGAGGAATGTGTACTATCGGAGTCACCACCAGTCAAATCTATTGTAGGTATGTCACACTCAGAGGTGGTGATCACTGTTCCCGAAGCTGGTTCACTCTCGATCAGTTCCGAGTACAGGCTCTGTGTTTTTTGGGCTTTTAGATTTGTTATCTCTAACTGTAAATTAGAGATACAATCATGTGCCTGAGAAAGTTTGACTTTCAGTTCAGCTGAGAGTTGGAGCGACTCAACATACTCACCGCTGCACTGATCGAAGCCGTCTACAACATTTTGTAATTTCTTGTTAGTCTCAAGAACTTCATTGTATTCAATGGAGAGCTGAGACAACTGTCCTTTCAACATAGTATTTTTCTTAATTACCTGGAGTGTTTCGACTTCGTTGTCTTCTCTCTCTTTTAACAGTTGTTGACACTGTTCCCGTGATGTTTTCAGTTGTTGAAGAGCCACTTGAAGTTGGTCATCAACTTGACGAGCTTTGGTACCTCTGGTCATCATTTTGGATTTGCAGAAATTGATAGTACCCACGTAAAAATAAAAAATAAAATTTTTTACAATTATGCAGTAAAATGCACTAATTAAATGTTTTACGTAACAATAAACTTATATTATCACTTAGGTATATGTTTTATACAATTATAAGTACAATAAAGAACTTATAACTATTTAATTTAAATAATAATTGGGAGAGCACAATAATATTGACAAGTAGCGGTCAGTGTTGCCAGCCGAAAAAAAAAGCTTCATTCAGAGCACATTTAATGCTCTCACTCATACAAGGTTCGTGTTTTTGCGAATTAAATAAAAAAAATCTTTTTAATACGCTTTTATTAGCTTCAGACGTGTATCTTAGTATGTAACGGAATCTTTCAACATGATTTTGACCCCTTTCAAAACGTCGGATTAACTCGAAATTTGGTATAGGTACTTACTAAGGACTGATGACAATTCAACATTAAAAAAATAATTGAAAAAATTGAATTTCAACTAAAAAATTAAAAATATAAAATTGTTCAAGAAAACTAACAAAATACGCTTTTATAGAAAATCCACCAAAAAAATTTAAAATAAATTTTAATAAATTTGAATTAAAATAGTGTAAGAAAAAAATGATTTTACTGTAAAAAAAGCGTGGGGTGCATAGTATCAGTAGTTATAAATATTTTATAAACAGATATGAGTAAAGGGTTATTTTGATAATATCCTGAAAAGCACCCCGCGCTTTTTTTACAATAAAATCATTTTTTCTTACACTATTTTTATTTCAAATTTATTAAAATTTATTTTACTATATAATTATTGTAACTTAACATATACAAAAAATCTATTAGTTATGTGGTCGGTCGTATGTTAGTACGGAGTCGCCTCGTGACAATGAATCGGTAGTGGCTCCGGCACTCGTGACGTCATTTGAGGTCAAAACGCGCGGCGACATATGACGTCATCGTGAATTGTGGTCTTGAATGCGTATATAACATTTCTCGTCTGTGCCGCTGATGGGCGAGGAGTTCCCTGGTCAGCTCCCGGCCCGGTTGAGGAGTTGGTATCTGGAGTCCCCTCCTTTTATTAGCCGTAGCTAGGAATGCAAAGTATCAATAGAATGAATGAAAGTACGAGAGGAATAAATGCGAGAACTGGTATGATAAAGAGGCTCGGAATGAATGCGTGACCTAGTTTTTAAGCCCCCTATGGGCAGGAGTATCAACTATAATTAAAATTAAAACAAAAAATGTAAATATGAATCTCTGGCTTTGTTGTTTGCTAGAGGTACGGATATAAAAAAAAAAAAAATGTCAAGATGCGCTGTCATCGAAGCTGTACGCCATTGGACAGGTTAGGATCTGACTGCAAAAATGACGGTCCCCCTGTTTATTTGTATCCCACTGATGAACGAGCTGGTGGAGTGGGGAGGCGGCCCCCTGCGTGGTCCTATTAATTCTTCTGCGTGGCCGGAGGAGGGTGATCCTGGATGTATTGAAGCGCTCTCACGATGGCTTCGGGTATCGGAGGGGGCGTGGGAATGAAGGATCCCTGGAATTTCCAAAGCATTTAATCACAAACGAATCGTAACATCTATATGTCGGAGACGGTCATTAGTTTAGCTAAACGAAACGCAGCGCGATTCCCGAGAGATGGCAGCACGATTGCGGTATCGTCGGAACTCGGCTAACTTCGTGCTACGACAAAACCTAGCCGATGGAGGCGCGTAGACGCCATCACACTCACCAACCAGCCTTCTTGAAGAGCGGTGTCTCCGTTCTAAGAACTGTCATTCATTTTCGTTTGCTAACGTCAAAAGAAGATTTCTAAATTGTTCTAAAACAACAAACGTGATTGATGTACTCAATATTTCTCTTAGCTCGATCCCCCTATTCGCCCCTACGATGTCTGACGACAGTGTTAATAGTTGTGGCTTCTCCGACATCTATATGTTAATAATACGTGGAGCAAAAACTTTATACCCCTTTTTACGAAAATTGCGCGGACGAAGTATGAAATTTCCCACACTTATAGAGAATATAGAGAAAGAGTGCAGAATGCTAATTTTTTTTTTAATTATGTATAAGAAATACATTAAATCTATTTAAAAAAAACATTACACACGCTACCATGTCTTTGACACACACGCATATATACTCTTTTGTTTATTGCTTAAAATCTGTGGTTATATTGAGAGTAGATTAATATTGTTTTATTTGTCTATAGTGTAGTCTTGGCGAAATCTGTGATTATAGAAGTACTTTGTCTACCAAGTCTTCAACAATAGAACCATAATAATGTTCAAACTTATAGTTTTAATTAATTATTATAGTAGAAATTCGACTACTGGGGGACTACTAATTTAAAATTCACGTTCGCCACGACACTAAGCCGTAGTCCGGAACGAGGAGTGTTTAGGAGGAAACTTTAAATATGTGATGGTCACCTGCGGCTGGTAACCGTTCTCGTCGGCTACGTACTGGATCTCGACGAGTTGACCGTCGGGCGCGGTCCAGCTGACCCTGCCCTGGACGCTCGGTATCGGGTTCTCCTGAAATTGAGAATCAAGAGGATCTGATTGAAAAATCGGACGACTAGTCTCTGGTCTGGAGTCTATATCGTTGTCACGGGCCCACTTCTCTAGCGTTTTTTTCTTTTTAGAACATAGTTCCTTATGGGACGATTCGGAGGGGAACTCTAACCGAGAAAAAACGTCCGTAACGTAAGATTTTTATTAGTAATGCACAATTTTTTTTTTATTATTCATTGACCACGATCTCAGAGCGTTCGTTTACGCAATACACTAACTCTTATGCAAACAACCGTGAATAAAGTGTACCACAATAAGCTCGCACATTACTGAATGACCGTGGGTGGTTGCGAAACCTCCAGTTTTAACTTAAACCTCTAAACGAGCAATTCTTGTATATTAATGAAACCTGAATCTCGGAAACGGCTCCAACGATTTTCATAAAATTTAGTATACAGGGGATTTCGGGGGCGATAAATCGATCTAGCTACGATTTATTTTAGGAAATTTTGTTTTAATCTCGTTTTCAATAATCCTCTTCCAGACATCTATCGATTGGCGAATAATAATACTATTTTTAAATACACAATAACACTAAAGGTATTTCAGCAGATGGCGTTGTTAAGACACCCGAAAAACACAAATTGTAAAAAAAAAAAAACTGAGAAAAGCTCGGTCATCGTCTAGTTTTCTTTATACCTCGAATAGAACTTAAAATTTATATTTTTATAATAAGGAATTTCGTCCCTATCCGGTGTCCCACGACACCACACATCTTTTTTTATATTTTTTTTCTTAGACGGGTGGACGAGCCTTGTGTTAAGTGGTTACTGGAGCCCATAGACATCTATAACGTAAATGCGCCACCCACCTTGACATATAAGTTCTAAGGTTTCCGTTTTTACAGTACAACGGCTGCTACTGCGTCACGATAGAAATAGGCAAGGTGGTGGTATCTACCCGTGCGGATTGACAAGAGGTGTTACCACCAGTAAAAACGAAATTTACGAAATTCGGCATTGAAATAGTTTGAGAGTCTTGGAGAAGAGACGGATTTGGTTTAGAGAAGTCGTCGCGGCCTTATGGATAAGACGGCCGGTGCGTTCGTATCTAGCATCGCCTCTGTGCCGGGGTTCGAATCTCGCAGGCAGCCACCAGTTTTTCTGATCAAATACTTGACAAATCTTCACGATTTAGTTCCACGGTGAAGGAATGAAATCGTGTAATGAAAATATATATAATAAAAAACGATGCGCGTGCAACTTGGTGCGCGTGAATGAAGTGAAACTTCTTTTTCGATGTGTAGTATTGTGTGGTTCTCTTCATTTTTCATCTTTAAATCAGATAGCTCTTGTAATAGGGAATGCTGTGTACAAGAGATGCGACATCTTCAACATTTATATTATATGCATTTTAAATTATAGATAGAAAAATAAATATGTATGTATTTCTAAATACTTCATTAATATTTTGGACGCTGCCCGTTGCTAACGCTCGCGCTGGCCTGTAACAGGTATAATACGCGCTTGCGTTCGAGTGCCACGCACCGCTCTCGCTCTGTCTCTTTTTATTCCCCCTCCCCAGGAGCGTTATAACGCAACGCAACCGTAACGTATAACGCAACCTTGTTGGAAGTCCCATTTGATTTTTATTTTGTTTTTTCTTAATTTTTTATAATTTACTAATTTTACTAATTTATATCATATTCTGAGTATGTACACACGTACGGAGTCTTCATTCCCGCAAAGAACCAAAGGGAAACGGGGGTGACTGAAAATCAGCGCTGTTCAATTTATCAACCTTGAACAGCAATAGCTGAGCCACCTCCTTTTGTCTTTTTCTCTTTTTTTGCTTTTCTTTTTTTTGTATTTCATTTTATGATGTGAAAGGCAATAAATGATCTTTATTATTATTATTATTATTATTAGAAGTTTCACTTCAAAAACAAATTTATATTTGCGTAATTAGAAGATCTGGGAACGTCTTGTGAGCCCGCACGCGTGAATAGCACCACCCAGAAATAGTTTACCAAATTTATTTCCATTTAACCACCGATCGAACTCACATCCTGAGGGTTCTTCAAGCCGCCAGTTTCGTCGGCTACTATGCCGTTTTCCGTTTCGAACGTCCAGTGGTAGGCGCCGTCCGGATTCACGTCTAGTTCCTGTCTGATTATCTTGGCGTCTCGATTGGCATTGGCATTGGCAATGACGTGCGAAACGTCGGCCGCGACGCATCCAAGGGCGAGTGTGACTAGCAGACAGTTCTGTAAAATGGATTAGGTCTTACAATCTTAGGTATTAAGGTACTAGTAGTACTGTACTGTAAGGTACTAGACCTTACAATTAATAACCAGGGAGATGATGATTGTCTAACGTGATACAACGGAACCAATTAATTAATAAATATATCGAGGGGTGAAAGGCCATTTGGTTTGAGCGACGTTTTTGCAGCTTTACAGGAGAGTCATTTAAAGCTTAAACATTTGGAAAAAATAGCATAAAAAACTTCTTCAGCCATTTGAATGGCGTAAACTTAATAATAATTGAAGTTCAATTAAAAACATCGAACTGTTGATGCTGATACAAAATAAAACGCATCTTTAATTACTGGTGGTAGGACCTCTTGTGAGTGCGCACGGGTAGGTACCACCGCCTGCCTATTTCTGTCGTGAAGCAGTAATGCGTTTCGGTTTGAAGGGTGGGGCAGCCGTTGTAACTATACTGAGACCTTAGAATTTATATCTCAAGGTGGGTGGCGGATTTACGTTGTAGTTGTCTATGGGCTCCAGTAACCACTTAACACCAGGTGGGCTGTGAGCTCGTCCACCAAAGCAATAAAAAAAATACAAAGATATATGTTGCGTTGTAAGCGAAATGTCGCATCAATGAAAACGCTACCCGCTCCGCTTGTGACAGAGTTTTTATCTCGTTTCGAATGTCAAAACAGATTTGTGATATTGACCGCGACCTTTGCTTATGTTAATTATGTTGTGTTGTAATCCATATGCTTAAAAAAGTCCAGTAAATTCCGATCCGTTATGACAATCGCAGCGTACGTCTATTGAAACTAAGCATGCGTCATCTGTTATCGCCTGAATAAGTTACAGGTATCAGAGACTGACAAACATACTTATGTATGTTTAAATATACTAGTGGGCCCCTGGTAGACGAAATTCGACTATAATTAATTGAAATTATAAGTTTGTACACTATTATGATTCTATTGTCAATTTCTTCAATTTCAATTTCTATAATATAATCACAGATTTCACCAAGACTCCACTATAGACAAATATTAATAAAGTCAAAACAATATTTAATCTATTCTCAATTTGACCACAAACTTTAAGCAATAAGAAAAGTTTGACAATAAATAAATATTATGCATGCGTGTGTGTGTCAAATACATGGTAGTAGTGTCTGTAATGTTATTTTTATTGATTTTATGTACATACATTCTATGCATAACTTAAAAAAAAAAAAAAAAATTTACACTCCTTCTCTATATCTATACTCCCATACTAATATTATAAAGAGGAAAGATTTGTTTGTTTGTTTGTATTGAATAGGCTCCGAAGCTACTAAAGCGATTTGAAAAAAAATTTCACTGTTCGGAAGCTACACTATTCCCGAGTGACATAGGCTACAATCTTTATATAAATATTCAATTTTTATATATCAAATAAAAAAATTACCTAAAATATTCTTCACATCGCGTGCGCTGCTACGACTTTGTAGAACACATTATTATTTACAAAAAGTGTCGCGACAGCATTATTATAGTTATGCCGCAATAGGTGTTCTTTTATTTAAAAAAATAAAACAACGTCAAATATCGTTGAAATTTTTGTTAAAGACCCGAGCGGAGCCGGAGCGGGCCGCTAGTTCTTTATAAGTTTAGAAAATTTTATACTCACCCGTCCGCGCAATTTTCGAAAAAAGGGGTACAAAGTTCTTACTTCACGTATTAATATATAGATTTCAAAAAGATTGCCTACGGTTTTAAAACAAAACTCACCATTCTTTCGAGTGATCACCGTCCCAATGAGTGATGGCGGTCTGACCCGGCTCTTTATAAATACGAGCTTCTCCGATGATTGCATTTGTAATGAAAGATAAACACGGCGAAACGAACTTCGGCATTGAGAGTACGCAGTGACGTTAACGTTACCACGCGTTAACGTTAGGGAAATATTTTGCTACGAAAATATAATGTTGTTACACATCACTACATATTTACTACGCGCATTGTATCTTTTTTTCCTACCTAAGCTGATGGTCTTGAGAGACCATATCAGCGTCACCGGCCGGGTAGGTGAGTCACGGGGCTCAAACCTGACGTTGCTAGCATGAACCCTAGCAAGAGCCGTGCTTCGCAGAATCTATCACCGGATCGGAAACGCGACCCACTGAGAAGATCCGGCGAGAAACTCGGTGGGCTGTGTCTGTGGGTTAATCTACTCGCCGAGCCCTTCGTCGCAAGCGACGGGTTCGACGAGAACGGTGACCGGCGCATTGTATCTCTCCACTGCTGGCCTCTTATAGTCTGCTGCTAAGAACGGTCCCCCGGGCAGGGGGACACACAACGCCCAAACGATTACTTACATATTACCAACAAGCTCAGCAATTGAGGTCACGGTAGCAGAGATCCCGCGTAAAACTGTCCAGGGTACCGTCGTAAACGTCCAAATAATGTATTTATAACACGCTCGGCTATGAGAACGATGGTGCCAATTCTCTCACCGGATTGCACATGGCAAAAAGACAGAACAGAGAAATGCGAGAGATCTGTGCTCAGCCTTGAAGGCGTTTAAATATTATTTTTTTGCTTAGATGGGTGGACGAGCTCACGGCCCACCCGGTGTTAAGTGTTGCCGGAGCCCATAGACACCTACGACGTAAATGGGTGGTGGGACCTACCCGTGCGGACTTACAAGACGCCCTGCCACCAGCAATAAATAAATAATGAACTAGGGAATTTAGAGTAGACGCAGCAGAATTAGGTCGGACCGCGGTCCCCCTCCGCGGGCTTAGAAGCCACCTCCACCACGAGTTGATATATCTCGATGTTGCCACGTTAAGCTCTTAAATTTTTATGCATGTATAAACATTAAACAGCCGGACAATGGATATGTCGTCGCATGAATATGTTTGCCCGATGCGGGAATCGAGCCCACGACCCTCGGCTCGGCTGTCACCGAGTCGTATTTCGGCGCATTCTAAACATGCACCACCGAATTGTTTGTTTTAATCAAAATTTTTTTTGTGTATTTCGATGTTCAGGAAATACACTTTTAAAAGAATAAGGCACTAAAATCATTTTCCTTCGAACAAGCGCATTCCTGACGTTACGACCTTACGGTTCTGCGATCGTTTTTTTATTTAACACGTTGCCTAATTACCCTTGAATAGGTAAATATTAATGGGAGTCTCTTGAACTTTGACCTGTCGTGGTTACTTAGAAACGTAATTCGACCTCAAGATCGTATTTGCATATTCATAATGCTCGAAGATCTAAGGCTGGTCGACCTCACGTGAGAAAGTTATTATGAAACGCAATAGAATTTGGACTATTGAAGTCCTTACGGCCTAATTGATAAGACGCCCGGTGTTGGTATACCGCAGGCTGGTACCAATTTCTCTAATGAAATACGTGCTTGACAAATGTTCACGATTGACTTCCACCCTGCCTATTACTGCCAACTACACTACTTTGCCAACATTACTGAAGCAGTAATGCGTTTCGGTTTGAATGGTGGGGCAGCCGTTGTAACTATACTTGAGACCTTAGAACTTTATCTCAAGGCGGGTGGCGGATTTACGTTATAGATGCCTGTGGGCTCCAGTAACCACTTAACGCCAGGTGGGCTGTGAGCTCGTCTATCCACCTAAGCAATAAAAAACCTATTACTGCAATTTAAAAGAAATATTCGATAAAAATAAATGTGGTGTCGTGGGACACCAGGTAGGAACGAAGTTTCTTCGGCTAATGTAGAATCGACACAATTTGCAAAAAAAGAAATGGTGCTCAATTTTATGTAGGTTTTCTGGGTTTTTCTCTTAAATTTTGCTGATTAGTTTTTATTTAAGTACGGGAAAGTATTTAGGAAATAATAAATTACGTAAAATAAAAAAAATAGTAATTCAATTATCAATTAAAATAACAAAATATATCTCTTTATTTTTGGTTGACAACATAAAATTACATAGAAATAGAAATAATTACTAAATAAATAGAGAGAGAAGGGATTAGAGAACGAAAAGAAAGAAGGAGAAAGAGAAAGGTATTATACGCTTGTGTATGCGACTGTCGCGCCTGCGCACGTCTCATTTAACGGTTTTATTCCACGCACTTTTTTCCACGGATTTTTCCACGCACTTTTTTCCACGGATTTTTTCTTACGGTTTACTATCACATTTTTTTTAGTTCGGTCGCGCAGCAAAATCCCTATCCCCTCCAAGCCTGCCGTAAGGAACTTCGTTCCAAAAATGTTCCATTAAAATTTGGTTGAACGGTAATTGTGGTCATTACGGATCATACCGATCCACTAAGGGTGCTTTTAGGTACCTTAAGCACCAGTCACCGTCCTCGCCAAAACCGTCGTTTGCGACGAAGAGCTTTGAGGTTAAATTAACCCACAGACATAGCCCACTGAGTTTCTCGCCGGATCTTCTCATTGGGTTGCGTTTCCGATCCGGCGGTAAATTCTGCGAAGCACTGCTCTTGCTAGAGCATGTTAGCAACACCTCCGGCTTGAGCCCCGAGAGCTCACTTACAAGCTAGGTTAATTCTGGTATAGCATATCAAGGCTATCAACAAGGTACGAAAAAATAAAATAAAAATAATAGTGAATTGATTTTGAAGGAGTAGTTTTTACGATTCCAGTCATGTCCAAGTTCGCGGTGCGCGTCGACGCGGCCGTGTCGGCGCTGGGAGGCGGCGCCGGCGGAGCCCTAGACGAGAACGACTTCATAGACGCGTCTAGACTCGTCTATGACGCCGTCCGGGAGATACGCCGGGCGGTGCTCATGAACCGGGTGAGTGTTCGCCCAGGGAATAGTCGTAGCGGGGATCTACACAGCGTTCAGCAGACTGACTAGTACAGAGACTAGTATGTCTAGTACTAGACAGCAAATAACTAGAACAGATAACCTACCTTCATCAGCTTTAGGTTAGCTTCGCCGGCTATATCAGCATCCTGAAATCCTAAATATCCAGCAAGACCTGATTAAAAAAAAAAAACTATCATGAATTGTTTTCCCCATTCAGTTATGTGGGACTTGTGCATTGTATCGGAGACTAAGTTATTCTTACTTCAGACAAAGATACATTATCTTAGGCACTTTAGCACTTTTTTTATATTTTCCCCCGTATCTGGATAAACTCTGATCTTGGGTTAAGCGGTCGCATTCCCTATAGACACTAGCGTATAAGCTGATTTAAGATGGGCTGGATCGAAGAAGGCTTTATAGGGAGACGTCACTGAACCCTGGCAGAGTAACATCCACTCGGGGTAGAGTAGTGCAGGACTGTTATGTCCTACACTTGTGCTGGAACTTGTTAATCCTCTCTCCTTCCACACAATGTCCTATTTAGGTAGCGAAGAGGCTGTAATAAGATCTTTTCGTTATCATTATGGCCGTGGTCCTCAGAAAGGTTAACTTCTTAGCTGGTTCCCGGAATCTATAGACCTTGAAACATGAGGTCGAGGTCAAATGCAATTAAATCCTCAAACCGTGAACTGATAATGAAGGTTCGAATCCAGAAAAAACATTATGATCTCAGGATGAAGAAGATTTGGATCCCGAAGACGTGGATCTAGATGAACAGTATACTCTGGAGACGAGAAGCAAATGTGAGCGTTCATAAGTAATATGAGCTTTTGTGAAAGCTTCGTGTCGTCTGTCATGTGCTACCATTAAAGCATGTTTTCTTTCAGCGTTTTCGTTTGTACTGTTCCCATGTTCTAAAAGAGGCAGGATTATTTTTACATCGTCACAAAATACGTAATAATAATAATAAGCACCTTTAGTGCTTTGAGATATAGTATAAAAAGCCGTAATCCACTCATTTGTGATCAAAGGAGTGGAGGGGGCAATTTGGTGATCATAAATAAAGCATCTAATTAGTTTTGTCATAGAAAATGAGAAGTTTTTGAATTGCCTCCTCTTACGGAACAAATAGAACGTACTTCTGACTAATACTAAAAGTTTGTTTAAAAAACATTCATCTCATTTTGTGTTCGTTAGACAAATGTGACCCAAATGTTTTTTTTTAAATTTCCCCGGGGATTTGTTTCGGACGAAAAGTTCTGAGAAAGCTCCCCGCGTCGAGTGGAGCTTTTAATCTCGTGCTTTTTTATAATAGAGCTTAAATCGAACCGGAATTATCGGTCGCGCAGTAATAACTGCGACATTGGAAGCTAAAATGCTTTGTTGATAGAATTGATGGGAGCCATGTGAGCTTAGGTTTCGCCATAATCAAAGGAGCACGAGATTAAACCTGTTCTTAGGTCGATTTGGTCTAGAGGAGTTTCCGGTATGATGTTGACGGGACGCGCTATAAACGAGAAGATGCTTCTGCCCAGTTGACGCTAAAGAATCCTTGTAGTTATCAACTTTGGAAATGTGATGTGACAGATCAGGTCCTTCATATTGGCAACTTCAAACAAGAAACCATAACAAGGTCCTAGTTTTCTGATAACGAGGAATTCTTTCGCCGGCGCTCTAGCATGTTCTCATTCAAAAAACTCATCTGGCTTGAATCGACTTTGTCTCCGAGCCGCGTTCGAATCATACTATGATTTCGCCTATATAAAATTTGGGTTACAATGTTTGATGTGAATTGCATGTTCGCTGCATGTTAGACCAGTGACGATTTGGACACGGACACAGAGTTTGAGCCGGTCGAGGACATGACAATGGAGACGAGGAGCCGATGTGAGTATCTCGATGGTGAAACGCGGCATTTTGGTGCGGCAAAGTTCTTGAAGTCATTAAAGTTCGATTCGAGTATATTCAAAGCGATATTTAACTAAAGCATGTCCGGGTTAGCTAATTCTGTCGCTGCCATATCAATTTAACTACTTAACAGTAGACGTGGCGCCTGAAATTTAGAGTTAAAATTTGTTTTTGATAAATACGCAAATTTTTGATTTGATAACTTCTTATTATTACGAAGAAATTATTACTTAGAATTACTATATATTACGTTACGTACGCATTACGGCGCTAGTCTGTCTGGCTTTTCTTTCTCTCTCGCACTCAGCGGTACTGAGTGTAGAGAGTACTAGAATAATGTAGAGATGAACATCACGTTCCTTTGCCCCATCAGAAAATGCCGTGTCTAAATATTAAGATGTCTATGGACGTCGAGCATGCTTTGTGTCTAAAGTTGGGCCTAATTGTTGTGACTAGATCTAGTTTTTAGTTCAAAATTTATTTTTGTTGATTGTATAAAATGTTCCTTTATTATCTGCGTAGTAATTTTTGATTAGGCATCATGAAATTCGAGCTTGGCTTATCTTTGCCCGGCCAGCCTGCCTGTTTGACCTCTCCTTTGATCGAACAGGGGAGGCTTAAACCGGATACTAAACTGAAGAAAAATGAGTTTGGCAAAGTGACGAACGCCCATAGATATCATGGTCACGAGGATCCTCCGCCCTCAATACCATATGACGTCACTTGAGACCAAAAAAAAAATGCTGTTGATTTTTTGATTGAGCATCGTATGACGTCATGCGTCTGATGATGTCTTAGCTTGCGTCCCCCATCGAGATTTGAGATCGTGATGTTTGTTCGAACAGCGAGCGCTCACACGGGCGAGCACGGAGTCGACGAGTACCCGGACATTAGCGGCATCACTAACGCCAGGGTGAGTACCTAACTTTTTTAATATTTTTTTTTGCTTAAACGGGTGGACGAGCTCACAGCTCACCTGGTGTTAAGTGGTTGCCGGAGCCCATAGACATCTACAACGAAAATGCCGCCACCCACCTTGAGATATGAGTTCTAAGGTCTCAGTATAGTTACAACGGCTGCCTCACCCTTCGAACCGAAACGGATCACTGCTTCACGCCAGTACTAGGTAGAGCGGTGGTATCTACCCGTGCGGACTCACAAGACGTCTAACCACCAGTAATTATGCTAATTATAATACTCCATGCTAATTGTAAGCGATTTGGCCTAATGGATAAGAAGTCCGGTGCGTTCGTATCCCGAAGGCAGATACCAGTTTTTCTGATGAAATACGTACTTAACTCAAATTCACAAATGAGTTATAAGATCGCGTAGTACAATCCCTTTTATGGAGACGATATTTCTGGTGGGATGGTGCGTGTAATTAGGAGTTTCGGAGCCGGCGTTTAATGCCGAAAAGCTCGGAACTAAGTTGTCTGAAGTCTTAAAGTCCTGCTTCTCTGCAACTCTGTATCGTGTTCTTTTGTTTGTTTGTCTTGGATACGGTCTTAAACGCATTCATACGATTGCAATGAAGCTTGATACGGTCGCGACTGGTGCTCTAGGGAAGAGAATCATCAACTGACGATAGATAGATAGCGCACGAGCTGTTTCGAGAAATCGATGATTTTCGTGCAACTAGTTTTGCGGTCGCGGTGAAACGTGATCGCACTTCACTGGAAATTCATTTGGGGCCCGCGACGGCCCGCGTCACTTGTGAGGATGCCTAGGGTCCTTTAAATGGGTACCTCGGAAGCCTAACTAAGTATTTTATTGGCTTGTGCATTCACAATACAGTGAACCCAACGTGTGTTCATTAACACCGGTCAATTTCGACCCTTCCATCTCGAGAAGCAATCCGTCCAAGGAAACAGACGCACTAATTATAGCACGATCAATGCCATATTGATTCTTGGACATCGGTCCATGAACCACTTCGATAAAGCGGCACGACACGAGGACCCTCTGATCGTGGCCGCCGGCAACTACATTCCCGATCCTGCGGACAGAATGGAAAGCAGTCGACGTCACCCCAAACACGTCATTTCGGATCCTCCCGATCCACTAACGGTGCTTTTAAGTACCTCAAGCACCGATCATCGTTCTCGTCGAACCCGTCGCTAGCGACGAAGGGCTCGACGAGTAAATTAACCCTCAGACAGCCCACTGAGTTTCTCGCCGGATCTTCTCAGTGGGTCGCGTTTCTGATCCGGTGGTAGAGTCTGCAAAGCACTACTCTTGCTAGGGTTCGTGTTAGCAACGTCGACAGGTTTGAGCCCCGTGAGCTCACCTACTAGTTAAGGTTATGCTGATATAACCTCTCAAGGCTATCAGCTTAGGTAGAAAAAAAAAGGTCCATGAATAGTTCGTTCTGTTCTCGCTTTTCATTGGTTCCCACTTTGCTTGAGGGGAAGTTGGTGTCTAAATTCCTACGTCTCCTACGAGATCCAAGACAGATTAACTTCCCTTCGGGCACCGTGAGCTTTGCCACCTGGACAGCAGAGCCGTGACCGTACATCTGATTTCCGACCTGACGATCGCCCGTTTCACTTCCAGGAAGCGATGCGTAAAATGACCGAAGAGGACAAGAGGAAGATCCTGCAGCAAGTCGAGCTGTTCAGGCGCGAGAAGATGTCGTTCGACAACGAGGTCGCCAAGTGGGACGACGCCGGCAACGACATCATCATGCTCGCCAAGCACATGTGCATGATCATGCTCGAGATGACAGACTTCACGAGGTGGGTGTGTGTGTATGCGAATCGCGCTAGTGACATTTTCAGCATTAGCATCTGGAGCCACGATCGGGAGGACCAGAAAGCCGTTGACTACCGTGAGGCGTGAGGTCGAACGTGACCGTCCCGCTCTTTAAACCGTCATGATACAGCAGCAATAGGCAGGACGGTGGTACCCATCCGTACCCGGTCTTATTATTATTACGTTTTAACGTTATAACAAGACTTAAAAAAATTAACTTTATGGTGTTTCCGAGCGCAGAGGTCGCGGCCCCCTCAAAACCACCATGGACGTAATCAACGCCGCCAAGAAGATATCCGAAGCCGGAACCAAACTGGATAAGCTGACCAGGGAGATCGCCGAACAGGTGAGTTTAAGCTTTTGTACTCTGGGGACGCGTGATCCTCTGTGAGTATTCATGAGCGTTCATAAGTGTTGGTGAGCATAGTTTTCTTTAGCCCTTGCTTACTTAATTTCTTGTTTTTTTTCAGTGTCCCGAATCCTCTACTAAACAAGACTTGCTCGCCTACCTCCAACGGATCGCTCTGTACTGCCACCAGATACAAATAACCAGCAAGGTGAAGGCGGACGTGCAGAACATATCAGGAGAGCTCATCGTGAGCGGGGTCAGTATGCGCGGTCCCTTTCCGCCCCCTCCGTCCCCTCTGCCCCCCCTCGGCTCTCACCTGACGTTTATTGTTGTGTGTGTGTGTGCAGCTGGACAGCGCGACGTCCCTGATCCAGGCGGCCAAGAACCTGATGAATGCGGTCGTGCTCACCGTGAAGGCTTCGTACGTCGCCTCCACCAAGTACACCCGCCAGGGGACCATCGCGGTGAGTGTAGTAGTAGCAATAGGCAGGACTGCGGCTCCAGGGCGAGCTTTGAGCCGTGCTCAGTAGAGGACAGTGAGCTTTTACTCGCCGAGCTTTAAGTCGGATCTTTTCAGGGACAGCTTAGGTAGGAGACCAAAAAGAGAAGCTTATCTTCTGGAAGCAGAATCACGAAAGCCTCCGCTAGATGGTGCTAAACTTTTAAATTTTTTTTATTTGCATAGGTGAGTGAACGAGCTCACGGCCCACCTGATGTTAAGTGGCTACCGGAACCTATAGACATGTACAATGTAAATGCTGCCACTTACCCAAAACTCTAATTAAACTGTATGAATCGAATAAGAACGTTCGAAGCTCTTTACGGGTTAAGTTGAGGGTTTTAAAAAAATGTGTCCTTTAAATTTGCATAAAGTAATAAAAATGTCGGCGCACAGTGGCGAATGTTTATAGTCTTGGTTAAAACTTGAGCCAGCAATGTAACGCGCGGGTAGATGTGTCCGTTCATTTTCGCGTTCCATTGCGTGCTACGAAAAAAATGGGCAAATTTGTAACTGACACTTTGACCTCATACCTCAAAGCGCTTGGCGCAATCTTAGTGTTGTAGAATTCAAAGTAATTCTCTACGCCTCAAATATCTCTGCCAATATACAGTGTGTTCTATTTCGAATCAGACAATCTATTGGTCTGTCGATAATTGGATTTTCACCTCTCGATATATTATTATTATTACTTATCTATGGCCCACTTCGGAATGTTTCCATACGATTGGCGGAGAACCGACTCGTGCCTAAGCCAACATCGAATTCGATCGATCAGATAATCTTAAAGAACTCGCCTAATTTACTTTAAGCTTACATTAATAGTCTTATCTATGTATGTATTGTTTATGTATTTGTTTTTTTTTGTAATGCTTTCCGTATCTCGTCACAGAACTATGTAAGTCTGTAAATTTGTAAAGTGGATATTAGTGTTGTCGACGTCAGAAACGTAAGGAGCCTGGGAGTGAAAGAGAGAATGGAAAATAAGCGGTAATCCACCAGACCCAGGGTCTGAGAGACGATTCGTTGCGATGCCAAGTCGACGTATTTAATTCTTGCTTAAAAGAAAATTTAACGCGGCATAACCGCAGGCCGTGTCTAGTATGTAATTGTTTAGATGAAAGGACAATCTTACGGCCCACGTGGTGTTAAGTGGCCACCGGAGCCCATAGAATTCTACAACGTAAATGCCGCCACCCAACTTGAGATATGAGTTCTAAGGTCTGAGTATAGTTCCAACGACTGCCCCACCCTTCAAACCGAAACGCATTACTGCTTCACGGCAGAAATAAGCAGGGTGGTGGTGGTACCTACCCGTGCAGACTCACAATTCCTACCACCAGTTATATATGTATATATGCGTTAAGTGTATATTTAAAGCAATCGTTTAAAATTGATTTTAGTAGGACCCGAAATCCTTACGTTTTTGACGTGTCTTAATATTATTATTAAAGAATTAGATTTGTTAGTTTAAGAAGGTATGTGCCGTAAACTGGGGGAAAAGGGACAAATCTGGGTTGTTACAATCCTTTTGTGAGATTTAAATTTGTTGAATCGAAAAGAATTTTTATTTAGTGTTTTACAATATTAAATAGTTTAATTTAGTCATCATAGTTTTGTAACTGATTAAAGATATTGAAAAGTTAATTACCTAAAGGTAAGTACCTAGCTAACAACTAAACAGTGCCAGCCCTATCGAAAAACTCTATTGTCCCAGACGTGACCCGATTCAGCTCAAAAGCCAAGGTGGATTAGGTCAAGCTAGTTTTTAAAATTTTCGTGTATATTTTTCAATGAACTATGTATAATAATTAGAGGTCGGAGTAGGTAGATTGATTTAAGGTCGTTGACGTCAAACGTAGAGGATAATATGGATATGCCTCCAAAATACCCTAACTTCATATTTATTGTGATATTTGTTCCGGAATTTTGAAATTAGCATGAATATGTGTTTAAAGTGAAAAACGAATTTATAATATTAATAAGGTGAAAAACGTATTTATAATATTAATCTACGCTACTAGTGCTAGCTAATAGTGAAAGAAATCAGAACACCTTGGATAGTTACACCGTATTTTGTCTCTTTCTGTTGAATTAGAAATGACGCTTGTCAGTATGAGGCAAAACTTAGACAGGGCGTTACTATATATCATAAATACAGAAATTGTATCCGATGAGGATTAAAAATATATTTTTTCTATTTAAAAAAATATTCTTTATGGATAAAATGTCATGTCCATATTATAATATCTTGACGCAAGTACATAAAATCAATCTACCTACTCCGACCACTGATACATTGTATATGAAAATTTAAACCACCGGAACCGTTTTAATCTCAAATTTATTGGTATTATTACCCTAAGAGAAATCGCTGAAAATTTGTGTTGGAATTGGAAAGCGTCCTGATTGCCCCCGCTCTACTGTAGCAGTTGTTGGCTTGTTGGTTAAGGAAGATTCTCGCGGCTTGCTCCCGACATCTGCAGACCGTTATGTTGACCAAACAGTTTATGATCTGCCCTCGGAACCGAAAGGTGGAATTGATTCGCGACCGTAACGTGTCGGAGTGTGGTAGCGATCCAGACGAGTCTACAGCACTAGAGATGCGTCGGATTTATTAGAACAGACCCGAGTATTAGATATTTTACGAGATTAGGCTGCACCTAATCTCATTTTGTCAATGTGTATAATCTTGAGATGGAACTTGAGATTAGGAATAGGCAGATTGAGATTGCTTACTAAGTACAGTATTGGTTGTGAATGAGATTAGGAAGATTATGTGGATTAGGTATTGCTTAAGATTAGAAACAGGTGGACCTAGTATCTGATTTACCAAGTACGACCCATCTCTACGCAGCACTAATGTAACCTATATTTGGAACGTTTTGTCTGTCCGCCCGCGCAGTCTCCGATAGTGGTTTGGCGCATGAAGGCCCCCGAGAAGAAGCCCCTCATCAGGCCCGAGAAGCCGGAGGAGGTGAGGGCGAAGGTCCGCCGCGGCAGCCAGAAGAAGCAACCAAGCCCGATCCACGCTCTGGCGGAGTTCCAGAGCCCCGCCGATAGCGTCTAGGTGAGTCTGAGCGAGGTCAGCACCAGGGACCTTATACTTCTATAATCACAGATTTCACCAAGACTACACTATAGACAGACATTCTCATTTTGACCATAGACTTAATAAACAAAGGTTTGACAATGGACAATAAGCAAAGAGTAATTTTTTATGTATGTGTTGTGTCAAATACATGGTAGTGTGTGTAATGTTTTTTGAAGTGAAAACTTCTTTAGAATCGTTGTGATTTCAAACCGGATGCAACGGAAAAAGCGACAGTAGAAAGAGACACAAATACAAAAATGTGTAGGATGAAGCCAGCAAAGAATGAGACAGAAATATACATACTATTTAATACAGCGCCATCTGTGAATTTTTTTAATACTAACGTGTGTATGAAAGCTCTTGTAGTGAATTTTAATTTAGGATTATACGTGAAATTAAAATATCAATTCACAGAGGGCGCTACCTTACAATTATTTACTAATGACAAAATTTTACATATACTTAAGACGTTTAGGATAATTGTATTTTAATTTTGGAAGGTTTCACTTCTACCACGTGTGAATTGCACACATGTATTTTTTTTTAATTGTTTTTATGTATTTTTTATGCATAATTAAAAAAAATAGCATTCTGAATTCCTTCTCACTACATACAGCGTGTTTACTTTTTCTTTTAATTTATGACATTTTTCCAATTTCAGGTACAAAAATCGATTGAAATTAATATCGAAAATGTATTAAAAAAAAATTATATGTGATTATTATTATGACATTTTAGTATTAAACTTTTTAGTATTATATCTAATATATCAAAAATAAAAACAGACTGTTTGTTTGTCACGAATTCTCGTCTCGATTAAACCCGAATATGGATATAGGGCTATAAAGCTAGTGCATACAACAGCTGAGTTCTCGTATAACCTCCCCGTGTGGACCAACCAGCCTTTATATTGTACTAGTTTGACAAGAGCATCGGATTGTGCGTGCCGAGCTGTGGACCGTGGGCTCCACGTATACAGGCCCTGATATACACAACATACAGAGCGGGTTTCGATTGAAATCAAAGAAATTTACATTCAGATGCTCGGTAGGGTCCTGTGACGTCACGAACGTGCGAGAGAGATGCCGAGATGCGTGCTCTCTCTCTCTCACAAAGAAATTTACATTCCGATGCTCGGTAGGGTCTTGTGACGTCTCGAACGTGCGAAAGAGATGGCGAGATGCGTGCAGTGCTTGCTCTCTCTCTCCCTCAAAGAAATTTACATTCGGATGCTCGGTAGGGTCTTGTGACGTCACAAGCGTGCGAGAGAGATGGTGAGATGCACCGGATGCACGCTCTCCTTCTCTCTCTCTCTCAAAGAAATTTACATTCAGATTATGCTCGATAGAGTCCTGTGAAGTCACGAACGTGCGATAGAGATGGCGAGGTGCACTCTCCGCCCCCCCCCCCGCTCTCTCCTTATATCTCTGGATCACAAACGTAAAGTATTAGTGTAAATTACGATGCACGAAGCCAAGTCATTGATGTTCAAGTTATAAGAGGGGTTAAATGAAGTGGTTGTAATGTGGTGGCCTCTTGAGAGCCTGTCGGTTAAGAATTCGCAGATTTGAAACCGAATCGAAGTGTATACTCACCGATGATCACGAGCACTCATCGATGCTCACGAGCACTCATCGATATATATTTCCAATAATACGTTATTTTATTATAAGATTGGTAGTATCTGTTTAAAATTAGTGATTCCTCAATGTATCGAACAATAATGATTGTTAGCCAAATTTTATAAACACGTATTATTAGTATAGCCTTGTAGTCTGTTAGATGTATGTTAGCAAGCAGGAAAATGTAAGTGGAGCGCCCAGAACTAGAAACTGTGTCCGTTTCTATCGAGGGGTGAAAGAGTATTTGGTTTAAGCGATATTTTTGCAGCTTTACAGGAGAGCCATTTAAAGCTTAATCATTTGGATTAAATATCATGACAAAAAAACTTCTTTAGCTATTTCAATGGGGTAAACTTAATTGAAGTCCAGTTAAAACCATGGAGTTTTTGATGCAGTCTTTATAATCTTTCTAATTCATTCTTTCTAAGCCATTTAAGGTTTTTTTTATTGCCCTTGTAGGTAGATGAGCAGACGGCCCACCTGATGGTGAGTGGTTTCGTCGCCCATGGACTTCAGCAATGCCAGGGGCAGAGCCAAGCCGCTGCCTAAGGTTTAACAAAAAAATTCTTTTGCTGTTTGAACGGAGTAAACATAATTGAAGTTCAATTAAAAACGTTGAACTGTTGATGCTGATACCAAATGAAACGGACCTTTAATTACAAAGATACATGTCGCTTAAACCAAATAGCCTTTCACCCTTGGTGATTTTTTAAAGATTCAATTCTTAACCGCATTTTTTTTTTGTCGAATGAAAGACGCAGCCAATATGTAAAACATTTAATAATTTATACTCTTTATGTGTTTTAAACGAAAATTGATTTTGCAAAAAAATATCCAAATTAACATCCTACAATCAAATAAATTTCAGCTAATTTATGTCGTCAATACGAACTAATGTTTAGATTCTAAGAATTTAGTTTAGCGTTTTGAGATTTTCAATTTTTTACATAAAAAAACATTTAGGGTTAGTCGCAATTTATATTAAATAAAAAAGTATTTATCTCGATTTATTTGTGTTTTATTTAACTTTAACACCTTCAACGCGGAACAGGCTCGTAACGGCCCGCTGCTTTACTTTCGGCTGGTGCGGACGGTTGCTCTTGAATTGTTAGGTCTCCTTCGGAGGCGCTCGGGCAGCTGTTAGCAAATCCCACCCCTCTTTGCTGAGCCCTAAAAAAACACGAAGAGAACCATGTCTCTCGTTGATGCGGACCGATTATTTCACGTGTTTGAATGGGTTCGACAACTAAATACTATAAATGGTATATGTCGGTGCAATTTCACTATTTAGTTAACTAAAATTAACTGTTTCCTTATCATTACGCATATCAACAACTGTTTGAGACGGTATTCATGAGGATTCATGACTAAGCTACCGCCACTTTCTACTATAAATACGAGTGACTATTATTGCACAAAACACTCCGACTCGAGCAGCCGAACGGAGCGGAGCTTTCTATAGTTGTATACTTGAAAATGAAATAAATGAAATTATTCTTTGAAAAAGTGAGTCTTAATTACTGTCACTGTGGAAAGCAATGATAATGATGAAGAGAATGACATAAGCGACGCATCACATATTATTATCGTCCTTAAAAGAACTAGGGAACCAGCCAAATCCGTCATATATGTTTACGCAAAGTTATAGCATTTTAACCTACCCTAGTGCTGGTGGGTCCAGAAAGACATGCCGCGCACTCGTGGAAATATCGTTGGAGCACATCTCGACCCGCCGCCGTATCAAATTACGAAGGTTTATGATTTTATTTCCGCAGCCAAGGTGTGAATAGCGTAGTAGGTGTGACTTAGAAGATTAAGGGGCTATGATCACGGAAACGTCGCGAATCTGGTCGTAGTGTTGACTACAGGAATTCTCCTATTCTGACCGGGTTCTGACCCCAGGCGGAGATCAGATCTTGGATGAAAGAGTGCAAGGGGAATCATTTTGTGGTTAACCTAAAGTTGTTGCTTTCAAAATATCTGCAGTCGACTAACATTTGCAGACTATCAAGACCCACATACCCAACGCGACCCTAGGTGTGGAAGCCGTGACCCTCTGCCCGAAAAAATCTTAAAGAAAGGACCATTAATACAATTCCCACGAGGCTAGTCTTCGAAATGAGCGGGATGGTCATGGTGAAAATCAGCTGTTCGCTGGCGTCTTCAGAAAAATACACGAATCCCAAAACGACTAAAAAATACCATACCCGATCCTGTAGACCGAATGGTAAACAGTCGACGCCGCCCTAAACACGTCATTACGGATCCTCCCGATCT
Organism: Bombyx mandarina; assembly: GCF_030267445.1. Taxonomy (NCBI): domain Eukaryota; kingdom Metazoa; phylum Arthropoda; class Insecta; order Lepidoptera; family Bombycidae; genus Bombyx; species Bombyx mandarina. The sequence goes on from NC_143218.1 coordinate 4,639,647, forward strand.
ATTAATGGTGCTTTTAGGTACCACAACTACCGGTCACCGTTCTCGTGGAACCCATCGCTTGCCACAAAGGGCTCGACGAGTAAATTAACCCATAGACAAAGTCCACTGAGTTTCTCGTCCGATCATCTCAGTGGGTCGCGTTTGCGACCCGATGGTAGATTCTGCGAAGCACTGCTCTTGCTAGGGTCAGTATTAGCAACACTTCCGGTTTGAGCCCCGTGAACTCACCTAGATGTTAGGGTGAAGCTGAAATAGCCCTTCAAGGCTATCAGCATAGGAAAAAAATGTACACTTTTAATTAAGTAGGTAACTTGAGTTGTTTGGATACGGTTTCGAAATGATCGAAAACGTCATAAGACAATGTTTACGGTCGACTAGCAATAAGCAGGATCGCGATAGGATTCTTGTATGAGAACTTCTCAATACAAGGTTTTTTTTGGTTAAATCATTCCCTATCTAATGGCTGATAACCTAAGGGGTTGTTCCCACTACACACGGATCGGTAGGTTAGCTCACAAGCTCAATCTGAGAGTTATTAACACTAGCCCCTAGCAAGAGCAGTGCTTCGCTGGCTTCTACTACCGAATCGGAATCATGGACCCACTGAATAGATCCGGTGAGAAACTCAGTGGGCTGTGTCTATCGGCTAGTTCGCATGAAGAACTCTTCGTCGTAATCGAAGAGCTTAAAAGCACCGATGCGGCCACGATAATTAAAGCAATGCGCCACTTTTACAAAGCGATTAGACTTCGCAATTTTTAAAGTTGTCTAAGTTCGTCTATGTTTAAAACATTAACTCAATAAATCAACACATCTCACATAATGTCAAAAAAGTATTTTAATTCAAAAATAAACACATGAATCTATACAGCAATCATATCAAGCTTAATATAAATTAATTATCTAAAACTATAAATACTAAATGATACATTCAGTTTAGAAAAAAGACCGTTGACAGTTTGAATATTGGCGGGAACGGGAAGTGACTAATTCATTTAAAGCCGACATAATTCATAATTCATCATCAGTTGCAATGGATACATACAAGATTATTAACTTAAATAGAATAACGACTAATCAAACGGACATTGTTAATGAAAACATTACATATCAAGCGTAAAAAATGGTATACTTTTCGATCCATCGCGAACGTTTCTCTCTAGTTTAGTTGAATACTCATCAATAATCCGCCATTAATATGTGAGCTTGTTTTTGTTTTAGCCATTAAATGAACTAATGACCAGTAATCTGTGTATATTAGTAATTGTTTTACGAATCAGACATTTAAACTAGGTCCTATCTACTAATTAGTTTTAGTTAGCTTAGTAAGTTTATACTATTACGTCGGTAAGAATAACGCCATCTATCGACGAACAGTCGAACAAATATCGAAGGGTCTAGTAGCACCTAGAACGCTCGAGGAATACAACGCCATCTATTGTCCGGTATCGGAAACACAATACTCGAAATGTGTGAAATATTCTCGATAATCAATATACCAAGATATCAAGGACCGATGCAGACACAATAATTTTGTAACTTCGCTCTAATATCCCGACAGGAATCGAGAGAATAATTAAAACACATTAATTTCTAAATATCGATGTGCAATATTTATTGCCTGGTACTGTACAGTGGTTAGTGGAGGCTATAAACTCTATATTTCTCTAATTTCGTTAGCGCCATCAGGCCAGTTGAAGATTTATATTTCATATTGCTGACAGAAGATAGCGACATTGAATACGAAGCTCGATGGTACGAAGGAGTCATATCTCACAGCGCCCTAAGATTTACAAAAGATTCTTGTAAACATTGAATTACGCAGATGAAAAGTTTAACGTGAAATCTAGATTCGAATTTATATAGAGTTCTTGATAGGAGCTCCATTTTTACGTGTTTTGACCGTATTGAAGGAATTTGCGGGTAGTATTGAAATTTCGACATCCTTTAACTATGAGAGGTAGCAGTAAGGAGCACCGTCTAAATGTATTAAAAAGTGTCCGCTGAAACGGAGCCAATTAAGGTGAAGCCACAATAGCAAGTGGAAGGATTTAAAAAACAGCGCCATAGACTACCACACTTCACCCTGTTCAAAACTGCTATATTCATATCATTTCCACTTCCTACACTAGCGCTATTTCGGTGAGTCTTCCAACAATAACTCGCTGTTTACAGTTTGTACACTTTATCAACGAGCTCACAGCCCACCTGATGTTAAGTGGTTACTGGGGCCCATAGACATCTATAACGTAAATGCGCCACCCACCTTGAGATATAAGTTCTAAGATTTCAGTATAGTTACAACGGCTGCACCACCCTTCAAGCCGAAACGCATGACTGCTTTATGGCAGAAATAGTTAGGGCGGTGGTACCTAGCAGTGCGGACTCACAAGAGGGCCTATCACCCATAAAACTTGTCCCGTATACAAGATGGCGGTCCTTACATCTACCCTCCATGCCTTTAACATAGATTTCGCCACACGTTTCCTCCTATCAACAGTGTTTAGGGTGTGACCTCACTCCTAGACTCGAAGATAAGTTAGTTAGTTTTTCATTTAACTAAGAAAGACAGCAATGTAATTAGAGAATGGTAATGCAGTAAGAAATATATCATTTCATTATATTTGTCGGCCTGAGGTAACAACACTTCAAGTTATACGAGAACCAAATAAATTTAGTTTGACTTTTAAAAACTAATCGATTGTTTTTAAATTTGCAATTCGAGGGTTGAAAGGCTATTTGGGTTTAGGCGATATTTTTTCAACTTTACACGAGAAAAACTTCTTCAGCTATTGAATTGAAGTTCAATAAAATAACATCGAACTGTTTATGCTGATATCAAATAAAACGGACATTTAATTACATAGATAAACATCGCGTATTAAGCGAAATGTCGCATAAACCAAATGCCCTATCACCCTTCGAATTGATTCATTAACGCTCCAGTGCGAATTTTAAAATTTTAGCCGTCGATAAAGTATTCTGTCGTTATCATCAACCAAGCGAGGGTACTTCGAGATTTCGCCTGCGTGCGTGCAAAATAAATAAGAGGTATCACTCTATTTCTCTGTAAACGAGTAGCAATAAGCCAGACAGGACTAGTTGAATACGGCCGCGCAATGGAACTCGACGTGTGACTTCATTTGTGTTCAAATTCTCCGATCTTTTTTTTTTTTTTTATTGCTTAAATGGGCGGACGAGCTCACGGCCTACCTGATAATGTTAAGTGGTTACCAGAGCTCATAGACATCTACAACGTAAATGCCGCCACCCACCTTGAGACATGAGGTATAAGATCTCACCTTTAACAGTACAACGGCTGCCCCGCCCTTCAAACTGAAACGCATTACTGCTTCACGGTAGAAATAGGCGGGGCGGTGGTACCTACCCGTTCGGACTCACAAGAGGTCCTAACACCAATATAAACAAAACTAAGTAAATTGTATAATATTATAGAGGCATTCTGCTCCCCAATTCATATAGGTGTAAGATCTTACGCGCAAGTATGTATATGGGAGGTCGAGACAAACAGAAAAACACTAGATTATATACATAGATACAAAATCGGAATTTGTTGTCTCGACATTACGGGAACGACGGTCACCAGTGGAGGGGGAGCGCACAAGGGACCCCTCCCACCGAGCGCCAGGGGGTCTGGATATTGTGCAATTAAACGCTGCGTCGCAAATTTAAATCACGGCTTTATACGATGACGTCACTGTACTAATCAGCGGACACTGTCTGGTCGTGTATAGAGCACGCAAATCGAAAACTTCACCATTTTGTTTTCATTATCATCCGTCCGTACCGGATGTTGCAACAAAACGAGATACATATACCGGACTCATGACGCTCTTCACAAACGAATCTGTTCTGCTGCATCCCGCAAAATTACTCGACCGTCTTCTCGATCCTCGTGGAGCTGACCGTTCTGGACTGCAGCCGGTCGGGAGCGCAGTGCTCCTCCACCAGCACCTCCTGGAGGCGGACGGGGGTGCCGTGGTGGCTCCGGACGTGGCCGTGCAGCTGCGCCACCAGGAACTGCAGGCCGCACAGCTTGCAGCCGATGTACTCCGCCTCGCCCAGCCGCTCGTGCTGCGCCACGTGGCTCCGGCACGAGCCCTCGTCCGTGAAGTGCACGTCGCACTCCCGGCACTTGTACAGCTTGAACTTGTACTCGCCGTCCGGGCCGGGCCGGGGCCCGTCGGTGGGGGGTGCCGGCGAGAGGGCGGGAGGGACCGGCGAGGGGGAGGTGCCCGGCACGCTGGAGCCGACTGGGCCCGCGTCGCTTGCGGCCGAGGACCTCCCCTCCTTCTTCTCGCTAGTGCTTCTGGCCAAAGGCAACTTGACGATGTTATTGAAAAAAAAGCCGTACTCGTTGGTCTCATGTTTGGCGGCGTGCGTCTCGACGGCGGAGGGGTGGAGCCGCAGCCCGCAGCGCGCGCAGGCCTGGGCGCCGGCGCCGCACTCGTGCTGCGCTAGCTCGCGGCGGCTGTGCAGCAGTAGGCGGCAGACCTCGCACTCGTACAGCACCAGCACGGGCACGTTCTCGACCTGGATCCTGGCGGGCGCGGTGTGGTGCGCGCGACGGTGCTGGGGCAGCGCGGCGGTCGGGAACAGCAGCCCGCACGTGTCGCAGGTCGCGGCCGGGCCCCGCTCCAGCGCGCAGTCCCGGACATGCTGCTCGGCGGCGGCGGGCGACGGCAGGTGCAGGCCGCACGGGCACTTGTGCACTATCACGGAGACCAGCTTCTTCTCGGCGTTGGAGAAGGGCCGCTGCACCACGCGGTCCCTGGACAGGTCCGGGAACTTCCTGTGCAGCAGCTCGTGCCGGGGCGCTCTCCGCGCGTAGTAGTGGAGCCCGCACTGGTCACAGGCCACGACCTCCTCATCGTTGCAGCGGTGCTTCGAGGTGCTCCACTGGAACCTCATGGCCACCTTGCAGTTGCCGCAGCTGTAGAAGGTCAGCTTATCTCTTTCGGGAACTTCTTCCCCGTGCTCCCGCGCGTCCGTCTCGTATTTGAACTCGACGATCCTGAAGCGGTCCGTAGCCCCGTGGTCCCGCTCGTGCCTCGCGTAGTTCTCGCTGTTGTCGAAGTGCAGGGCGCACCTGCTGCAGTGGTACTTCCTCTCGTTCTTCCTGCAGCTCTTGTGCGCGTGGCGGGACACGTTGGCGTCGTCGATGCAGATCTCGCAGCCGTTGCAGAAGTAAATCGTGTACTCCGCGGGCCCGTCTTCCTTCAGCCGCAGCTTGACACCGCGGTGGCTCCCGTGCAGCGAGCGACGCACCACCTCGCGGACCGCGGCCTGCGGCAGTCGCCCGAACAGCTGCAGCCACTTGTCGTGCAGCAAGTTCTTGTAATCAAAGTTCAGGATGAGGAAGTCGCTCTTGTTGAGGGTGCGGTTCTCGTGCAGCCCCCGGTGCCGGTCCATGCAGTCCAGGTGCAGCTTGAGGTCGCACACCTCGCAGCGCTCGCACAGCTGCTCCGTATCCTCGCGCAGCAGGTGCTGCTGACTGTGGGCCACGGCGTGGTCGTAGGAGTCGAAGCCGAATTCGCAGACCTCGCAGTGGTAGACCATGTTCCACATCTTGTGCAGCTCCTTGCTGTCGTGTTTAGTCTTCAGCTCGTGGAACGGACGATGCAGCTTGTACGCGCCGGCCGTGAACCTAGCCCGGCAGTCGCGGCAGAAGTGGCCGCGCTCCTTGCAGCTGTGGCCCGTGCGCAGGTGGTGCAGGCCGCACTTGCCGCACTGCTCAAAGCGCGGCGGCTCCGGGACCACGGGGTCGCCGTTGTGCGATTGGAACTTGATGTTGTTCAACGAAAGCTTGTATTGGCTGTGCCACCTCTTGTGGGTCCTGAGACCCTTGTTGAGGAAGCACAGGCCGCAGATGTCACAGCGGTGCCGCGGCCGGTTGCGACAGCTCCTGCTGAAGTGGATGTCGTTGTTCATGAGGCGGTGGCTGCAGCAGCGACAGGTGCTGCAGTAGAACAGCCTTAGACTGGTTTCGTCTCTCTCTGAACTGGACTCCAGTTTGATCTTTTTGTTCGCCAGCGCGGGGTAGCTAGACTTGCGCTTGGTCCCGATGTCCTCGTATTTCCTGAACTCGACCAGGACTATGTCCTTGCGCTTCAAGTTGTACAGCCGGTGGTAGTTCTTGTGGAACGAGTAGCAGGACTTGTTGATCTCGATGTGGCACTCCTCGCAGGTCCGGGACTCCACCTCGGCCGGGTGCTCGGTGTAATGAGTCCAGAAGCGGTACTCGCTGAAGTAGATGTTGCACTTGGGGCACAGGCACATAATTTTCTTGTAGAAGTTCCAGTCGATGTTCGTGTATATCCTGAACTTGTCGGCGAAGGCGTGCTGGTGGCGGTGCATCTCCACGTCCTTGCGGTACACCTTGCGGCGGCAGGTGGCACAGGTCTCATGCGGCGTGGTCCGGCGGCACTGCTTCAAGTGGTTAATGATGGAGTAGCCCACCACGAAGTGCACGGCGCACTGCAGGCAGCGATACAGCAGCGCGTGCTGTATGGGCGGGTTCCGGATGGGGACCCCGCGGCTGAAGCGGTAGAGGAACTCGCCGCTGTCGGCGACTTTAGTTGCGGCCGGTGCGGCGACTTTGGTGGCGGCCACAATCGCTTTCGACTTCGCGGCACTCACTTTATTGTTTATCACTGATTTACTCGTTTTCGGGTTGGTTTTATTTTTGCAAACATACTTTTTGAACAAGAATTGACCGTATTTCTCGGGGTGTCGGTAGGCGCGGTGCGTCCGGGCCAGGTACGAGCTGTCCAGCCACATGTGGCAGCTGGTGCACTTGTACTTGAATACCTGAGTCTGCGGAGACCGCTTGTCCCCGGCCGACTCCCCGGGGGCTTTGGCCGGAGACCGCTCCGCCTTGCCCACGTGGTTACTATGCTTCCTGTATATTATTTGAAATATTTTACGTCTCTGCATATTCGGGTGTTTCGAGTCCCTGTGTCTTTTAGCCTGAACTTTACTTTGCAATATTTCGTTGCACAAATCGCATTTAAAGCATTTGCGGGGTCCGGTCCAGAGAGGTTTCTCTGCGGGGGCCCGCGGGTCCCCGGCGGGGGGACCGACGGCCGCGTTCTTGGACGGCAGCAGCTCGTAGAGGTGCTTGATGAGCGCGGTGCCGTCGGCGAAGTACGTGTCGCAGTGGTTGCACTTGTTCGTCCTGACGTCGCACAGCTCGCCGCGGCCCTTCTCGGACAGAGCGGACGTGCTCTTCTTGGCGACGTTATTGTTTATGGCGACCAGGAACGAATGCGAGGACATTTTGTGGGCGTCCAGGGCGTTTTCTGTCGGGAAGAGCGTCCCGCAGTCGCTGCAGAAGCACGGGCTCCTGCTCAGGACCTCCGCCCAGTCGACCAGCGGTACGCTGACCGGGAGCCTCTCCTTAGGCAGCGATTCCGACGGCGGCTTGGTACCCAGTATGATGACGTGGCTCTGGGTGGCGTACGCTTGCGAGTAGTTCTGCGCGCTCTCCGGCGACTGCGAGCCGTAGGGCAGCGCGTCCGCGTTGAGGTCGTACGTCGGGGCCACATCGTCCGCGTGCTCCGACTCTTCGTACAACAGCGCATTGCCGAAGTGCTCGTGGTCTGCGTACGAATCTGAAACGTGAGCAACATTGGGTGGTGGCCGCTCTGACTGGATCCACTACATTATGTGTGTGTGTCTTTCAATGGCCCTAGTCACTAATATACACTAATCCCAAATATTAATTATTACAAGTAATAGTTTTTTTTTTATTGCTTAGATGGATGGACGAGCTCACAACCCACCTGCTGTAAAGTGGTTACCGGAGCCCATAAACATCTACAACGTAAATGCGCCACCCACCTTGAGATTCAAGTTCTAATGCATTACTGCTTCATGGCAGAAATAGGCGGGACGGTGGTGCCTACTCGTGGCGACTCACAAGAGGTCCTACGACCAGTAATTACGCAAATTATATTTTTGCGGGTTTGATGTTTATCACACGATGTTATTCCTTCACCTTGGAAGTCAATTGTGAACATTTATTTGTTAAGTACGTATTTCATTAGAAAAATTGATACCCGTCTGCAGGATTCGAACGCCGGTGCATCGCTAGATACAAATGCACCGGACGTCTTATCTTTTAGGCCACGACGACTTCAAAGAACTCCAAAATTATTATCCAATTTTAATCTATTGACACTAAATGAAATTAAATGTTCTAAATAAACAAAATGAAGTATTTAACTGTTTTGTGATAGTTTTCAAACCAGAACCCATGACATCAGCCCATGTAAGATCAGAATATATCCGACAGCTGACAACCGTTAGAACCATACCTTGGTCGCTGTATAAGTCTTGGGGTTCCTCTTTAACAATTCCCAGGTCCGGGAAGATGTCTCTGATCCTCGGGTTGTCCAGCAGATCGTGCTCTTCAATGTCAATGTCGTCTTCCATTGTCTCCATATTTATTTCATACCTGAAAGGGGCATGTGCACAATTTCAAGTTATAGTACTTCCAGTGGTTGTTCCTACTTAGTGGCTACTGGATCACATAGACATCAACAACATAAGTACCGACACCTTTTTTTTTTTTTTTTTCCGGGCCGAGGGCCGAACCTCCTACGAGGTCCCCGCGCCTAGGGGGCGCGCGGGGTATGTGAGACTCAACGATCTGCAGGTGTTGAGAGCAGACCGCGGGCCCAAGGAATTTAAGGCCCACCCACTAAACGACTCCCCTGCACTCTTACACCCGGCGTCCGATCTTCGTCCGGGGTCAAAACCCGGTCAGAGTAGGGGGGTTCCCGCGGTCAACACTACAACCAGACACGCGGCGCCACCCCGAGGACGCCCGACCAACGGGTCGTCGAGGCGATAGTCGACGACCAACGACGTCAGTCTCCGCGGTACGGTGGCCCGTCAGGCCGCCCGGGCGATGCCGCTGGTGTTCCGGGATACCCCGCTGGGCCAGAACCAGCCTGCCGGGTCGGAACGCGATACACCGCCGACCGGGTTGCTCTTCCACAGTATGTTCGGCGACGACAGCGACGACGAAAATGCGGACCGCATCGCAGTCCGCAGCCGCCGACGCGTCGTCCCGTCCTCCTGGTGCCAGCGCGCTAGAGTGACGGTAGCGTGCGGCGCAGTCTCAGCCCCCTTAGGTCGCCCCGTGACCATCACCGGGAGGAGACTGCCTCCTCATAGGGGCCGGAGCTGGACAAACGCCCTCCTCCGACCCCCGGCTCGACGGCGGCGGCACGGCGCCGAGAGGGAGGAAGAGTTCTCCCTCTCCCGTTCCGCCGCCTCCTTCTGCGAGATGGTGGACTCGCAGAAGTCGAGCATCGCCTGCCAGGACTCATCGCTGCCGAGCATCGCAGCCACGACGGTCGGAAGCGACAAGTCCGGTCCTATTTTTGCAACGAGGACGCGGCGCTGCTCCGCGAAAGCGGGGCAGCACGCGAGCGTGTGCTCCGCCGTGTTCTCGTTGCAGCCACTGCAGTGGTGGCACTTCGGCGTCGGCTCCCTCCGGGCGACGAGGTGCAGGTAGCGACCGAAACAGCCGTGTCCCGTGAGCACCTGCGTCGCTCGGAAGGTGAGACGTCCTCGGTCGCGATTCACCCAGTCCGAGAGGACCGGGCGGATCGCCTCAACAGTCCGTCGCCCGTAGGCGGGGTCCGCCAGGCGGCGAGACCACGCCTCGAGCACGGCACGCCGAGATTGAAGCTTCCGCGCTCGAACTTCCGCCGCGCCGGGACGCGGCTCCCCCCTGGAGCGGAGATCACATCGCCACGCGTAATACGCAGCAAGCGCCTCCGCTTCCAGGTCCCAGGGAGGCGTCCCGGCCAGCACGCACGCCGCCTCGAACGAGACGGTGCGGTACCCACGAACCGCCCTGACCGCAATCGCGCGCTGCGGACGTCGCAACGCTGCGACGTTGTCACGGGTCAGGGCGTGGCACCACACGGGCGCCCCGTACAGTGCCATTGACCGCACCACCCCCGTGTAGAGGCGGCGCACCACCATGTCGGGACCCCCGACGTTCGGCAACAGCCGACTCAGCGAGCCGGCGGCTGCCATCAGTCGGGGACCCAATCTTTCGAAGTGAGCACGGAAGCTCCAACGACCGTCAAGTACGAGGCCGAGGTACCGCAACCCGGTCGCCTCGATCTCGACGCGAACGCCTCCGATCACGAGGTGGGCCCCCTGAGGCGGCGCTCTCCGGGCCCCGTGGAACAACAGGGCCTGGGATTTATCAAACGCCACCTCCAGACCCAGCCTTCGGATCCTGCCGACGACGAAGGCCACCCCCGCGCAGGAAAGACGGGCAGACTCGCGCTACCCCGGGCCACGACCAAGGTGTCGTCCGCGTAACAAACTACGCTCAGACCCGGGAGAGGAGCGCTAAGGGCACCCCGCAGGACCCAGTCGTAGCCGATGTTCCACAAGAGAGGGCCAAGGACCGACCCCTGTGGGACACCGCGCTCGACGGGGAAGCGGAGCACCGCCCCACCGTGCCCGGTGCACATGACCGACCTGTCCTCGAGGTAGGACCCGATCAGCCGACGGAGATACGCAGGGACGCCGTGATACTCCAGCGCCCCTGCGATCACCGACCAGGGCAGGGTGTTGAACGCATTGGCGATGTCCAGGGACACCGCCAGTGCAACCCCGCCCCGGCCGACAGCCTCATCAGAGAGGGCGCGCACGCGCATCACCGCGTCGATGGTCGAGCGGCCCCCCCTGAATCCGAACTGCTCCGTTGACAGATCGGGACCCACCCCCGCCAAGTGCTGGACGATGCGGGCGGCCACCACTCGCTCGAGCAGTTTTCCCGCCTCGTCCAGCAACACGATTGGACGGTACCCCGCAGGTGAGTCTGCAGGGCGTCCCTCCTTCCTCAGCAAAACAAGTCTGCCCGTCTTCCACTGTTTCGGAAACCGTCCCGACTCGAGGCAGGCTTCAAAGAGCCGCACGAGCCGGTCCCCAAGGGCACCGAAGGCCAAATCCCAGACCCGACCATGAACACCGTCAGGGCCGGGGGCCGCGTCCTTCCTCCGCATCCTCGACACGGCCGCACGAATCTCCTCCTCCGAGATGCTCGGAGGGACCACCTCAGCAGGGGCATCACCGCTCACATCACCCCGTGGCGGCGCGCCCATGGAGGGGGGCTCGAAGTCCCTCTCCATCCGCGGGAACAGCCCTGAGACAATCTCCCGCAGCTGCTGAGGCTGGAGACGCTCTGTCACCGGGAGCGCCCACGGCCGCAATTTCTTGCGGACCGTTTGAAATACCGACACCCACCTTGACACATGAGTCTGAGTTTGATTGTACGACAGCTGCCTCATCCTTCAAACCGTAACGCATTACTGCTTTGTGGAGGAAATAGGCAGGACAGTTGCACATACTGAGAAGTAAATTATCACTAGTATAGACACTGGAAATAATTTTACCAAAGATCTGAATTCAATTAATTAGAAACAAATATGGAACTTAGAAAATCACTAACTTTCTTATTGATAGAATATTGAATGTTTTACAAAATAGTGACCAGTAACCCTGTTATCAAAATAATGAGGGTGTAATTTTTTTCATGTGGTTTCACCAAATTATTTTGACATAATTGAATTAAAAAAAACAGTACATATTTTTTACTGGCTACTGTAATAAGAAAATCAATATTTAGTCGGATGTGCTTTGACTTTTTACCAGCATCAGACCACACCTGAGCTGGTCACTTGTTGGATTCAATCTTCATAAAAAGTCTTTTTTAGAATAATATCCAATCTTTATTCTGCAATTAAGTTCCTGCCAAAGGGGTTCTATTGGATTCGAATCTAGACTTCGACTGGTCCACTTTAAAACCTTGAGGTGTCAAAATATCACTAGAGACCTCGAACTTGAATTTGGGATCATTATCATTATCATTGGGTCGCTTTGTTTAGCTTATCGTATTGTTCAGTGCAGTCTCTTTATTTCTAATTATTTTTTTACTATCTATTTTGGTAACCACGAGGGGTTATACTAGATTTTTTTTTATTGCCCTTGTAGGCAGACAAGCATACGGCCCACCTGATGGTGAATTAGCTCTGACATCTGTACACAACTTAACCTAGGAAAGAGATCAGTACAATTGCCAAGAGGAAGGCGGCGGCAGCACGAGCCGCGAAAGGGAGAGGATCCCACTCGTGCACCCCGAGCGCTGTGACAGTGCGCTCTCACTGCGCTCGACCCAAAGCTCCGCAAGGGGCTGCGTGTCGAGCGGTCGGGAGTCGCCACTTTTCGTCCACGACAGCGCCGGACTTTTCGTCAGTCGGAATCAGGCTGACCCGAGAGCTCGAAGGAAGCGGAAGTCGGTCAAACGACCGGCGGCTCCCGCTCCCTCCGAGTCCTCGGAGGTGGAACCCGCACCTGCCAAGTTCCTGGCAGTCGAGGAAGGGCTGGTGAATGCTACGGCGTTACCCCCCATAGGATGCGGACCTGCACGAAATTTGACGGTGACCTACGGCGAACCGGTTGTCACCACCCCGGTGCGGACCAGTGCCTCCCGCTGTAGAGATGCAGCTCATGTGAGGGAAGGTGAGGTTGAGCGACTATCCCGCTCCCTCGTCAAAGAAATGGAGGCTACGGATCCACGGGGGACATTCGTAGTCTCGAAGGAGATTGTCTCCGCGGTGGCGACCAAATCGGGCTCGTTGAAGGGCACATATGTGCAAGCCCTGAACCGCGTGGCCACCGCCGTGGAGACACGACTGGACGATCTCCTAAAACGGACAAGCACGGACGAAGTGATTAGCCTGCGGTTGCAAATGGAGCAACTGCAGGCACTATACACTTCCGTCCAAGTAGAAAACGCGGAGCTTCGTGCGGAGAGTGCTCGGGTGCGGGAGGAGATGGCCAGGATGCGTGTGGTCCTTGACGATGTCGTGGGATGCCAAGGCAGCTCGGCCTCTCCGCCACCCGTGCCCTCACAGCAGGAAGCAACGGATAAAGACCGCGAGATAGAGGAACTAAAGAGGTGTCTCGCGATAATGGAGGCCCGCACGTCTACGGTGGAACGCGCAAGGCCTCCACTGGCGCACGAGCGGCCTGTGCCCACAAATGCGACAGCGACCGCAGTTGTACCAGCGCCCACGGGGGCTGCAGCCAAGGTGCGTATGGCACCCGCCACACGAACGGTGCGCAGCTCTCGTGCACCGGCCAAGCCCGCTGGACGACGAACGCCCGCCCAGCCCACGAGGCCCCAAGCCGCTGCTTCTGCCCCGCCCCAGCCTGCCAAGGTGGGGCCTGGCAGAAGCCGCAAAAAGCGAGAGAGGGGCGTGAATGCCGCTGAGACGGCGCCGATCCCCCAGCCCCGCCCATTACCTCCTGCTCCGTCCAACATGGATGAAGCCTGGAACACGGTGGTGAGGCGGGGGCGAAGGAAGGCTGCAGCGCCAAGCACCCGAACCACCCCTGCGGTCGCCTCCCCTCAAGCAATGGGTCGAGCGACGACTGGGGGAGGGAGAAAAGGGCGCAAGGTGAAGAAACCGCGCGCCCCACGGTCGGCAGCGGTCGTATTAGAACTGCTGCCGGCTGGCAAGGAAAAGGGCCTCACCTATGGGGAGGTTATGGCTCGGGCGCGCGGTAGCGTCGACGTTGACGCCATAGGTGTGGAAGGGGGACTCCGAGTCCGGCAGACGGCCAGCGGGGCTCGGCTGTTGGTATGTCCTAGTGCTGACTCCGGCGCGGCCGCAGACAGACTGGCAGCCCGGCTTCGCGAAATTCTGCCGGACCCGGAAGTGGTGCGCATAGATAGGCCTGTCAAGATGGCGGAAGTCAAAGTGACGGGCCTGGATGAATGTGCCACTAAGGAGGAAGTGGCCGCCGCTATTGCGTCGCAGGGCAACTGCGCCCTCGCACAAGTGAAGGTGGGGGAGCCTCGGAGTTGTTACTCTGGATCTTTCACTGTGTGGGCGCGTTGCCCTGTGCAGGTGGCCACTCTTTTGGCCACGCCTCCACAAGGTCGGCCCGCCGACTCGCCGGGGAGGCTGCGCGTGGGCTGGGTGATAGCCCACGTGCAGTTGCAGGAGGCACGTCCATGGCGATGCCTCCGGTGTTTTGGCACCGGTCACGGCCTCGCCAAGTGCCCATCGGCTGTGGATCGCAGCGGACTCTGCTTCCGTTGCGGTCAGGCTGGGCACAAGGCAGCCTCTTGCAGCGCCGCCACGCCACACTGCGTGTTGTGCGACGCGGCGAAGCGGCGGGCCAATCATCGAGCTGGAGGCCCGGCCTGCTGTTCTGCCCCCTCTTCCACAAAGAGGCGGCGTGGCGGGAAAAAAGAGAAGAAAAAGGCAGAGAGAGAGCCGGCTGCACGTGAAGCAGCCGGCCCGTCAGTTCCCGCCGCGGCCGTCGAGCCGCAAGGCGGGACGGAAGACGAGGGAGCGATGGATGTGACACCTCAATAATGGGTCACGTCCATCGCTTCCTCCAAGCGAATGTGAACCACTCCGCCAGGGCGCAGGATCTCCTCGTCCACACCATGGCGGAGTGGTTCATCGACATCGCGATCGTCGCGGAGCCATACTTTGTACCTCCCGACCGGGAGGATTCCTGGGCCGGAGATGCCGATGGCTCTGTGGCGATCGTGATGCGACAGTCGGCGGCGTTACCCCCCCTTGGAATGGTGGCCAAGGGACCCGGGTACGTCGTAGTTAGGGTCGACGAAACCGTCGTGATCGGGGTGTACTTCTCTCCGAACAGGAGTCTCGCCGAGTTCGAGCAGTTTCTGGGTGGGCTCGAGGCGTTGATCCATCGCTTCGAGTCTCGCCCGTTGATACTGGCGGGGGACCTCAACGCCAAATGTACGGCGTGGGGTTCCCCTCGCACGGACTCACGCGGCGAGTTCCTGTCGGAGTGGGCCTTCGCGACCGGCCTCTGTCTTTTGAACAGAGGTTCGGTCGCGACCTGCGTGCGGTGGAATGGGGAATCACACGTGGACGTCTCGTTTGCGTCCTCATCCGCCGCGCGCCGTGTCCTTGGCTGGCGTGTCCTCGAGGGGGCGGAGACGCTCTCGGACCATCGGTTTGTCCGATTCGAGCTCTCTGCTTCCAGCTCGTTGAACGCGCCGGCTGAAGACGCCCGCGGCGAGGAGGAGCTCCCGCGTAGCGCTCCCCGATCATTCCCACGATGGGCACTGAAGCGCCTGAACAAGGTGCTCGCGGTGGAGGCGGCCACAGTGGCCGCGTGGGCGCCGATGCCCGCGCGTCTAGTGGACGTGGAGTCGGAGGCCGACTGGTTCCGGGGTACAATGCGTCGCGTCTGCGATGCTTCGATGCCCCGGATCAGCGGTCGCGCTCCACGTGGTGGTGCGTATTGGTGGACGCCCGAAATCGCGCTCCTCCGAGAGGAGTGCGTGCGGGCGCGCCGCCGAAGCGCCCGCCACCGCCGTCGCCGCCTTCGCGATGCGGACTTCGCGGAGGTAGCGGCCCGCCTGCATGCCGACTGCCGTCAGAAGCAGGAGGCACTGCGGCGGGTCATCGGCGAGGCCAAGTCTCAGAGCATGAAGACGCTCCTAGAGACGCTCGACCAGGATCCCTGGGGGCGCCCGTACCAAACGGTCCGCAAGAAATTGCGGCCGTGGGCGCTCCCGGTGACAGAGCGTCTCCAGCCTCAGCAGCTGCGGGAGATTGTCTCCGGGCTGTTCCCGCGGATGGAGAGGGACTTCGAGCCCCCCTCCATGGGCGCGCCGCCACGGGGTGATGTGAGCGGTGATGCCCCTGCTGAGGTGGTCCCTCCGAGCATCTCGGAGGAGGAGATTCGTGCGGCCGTGTCGAGGATGCGGAGGAAGGACGCGGCCCCCGGCCCTGACGGTGTTCATGGTCGGGTCTGGGATTTGGCCTTCGGTGCCCTTGGGGACCGGCTCGTGCGGCTCTTTGAAGCCTGCCTCGAGTCGGGACGGTTTCCGAAACAGTGGAAGACGGGCAGACTTGTTTTGCTGAGGAAGGAGGGACGCCCTGCAGACTCACCTGCGGGGTACCGTCCAATCGTGTTGCTGGACGAGGCGGGAAAACTGCTCGAGCGAGTGGTGGCCGCCCGCATCGTCCAGCACTTGGCGGGGGTGGGTCCCGATCTGTCAACGGAGCAGTTCGGATTCAGAGAGGGCCGCTCGACCATCGACGCGGTGATGCGCGTGCGCGCCCTCTCTGATGAGGCTGTCGGCCGGGGCGGGGTTGCACTGGCGGTGTCCCTGGACATCGCCAATGCGTTCAACACCCTGCCCTGGTCGGTGATCGCAGGGGCGCTGGAGTATCACGGCGTCCCTGCGTATCTCCGTCGGCTGGTCGGGTCCTACCTCGAGGACAGGTCGGTCATGTGCACCGAACACGGTGGGGCGGTGCTCCGCTTCCCCGTCGAGCGCGGTGTCCCACAGGGGTCGGTCCTTGGCCCTCTCTTGTGGAACATCGGCTACGACTGGGTCCTGCGGGGTGCCCTTAGCGCTCCTCTCCCGGGTCTAAGTGTAGTTTGTTACGCGGACGACACCTTGGTCGTGGCCCGGGGTAGGGACTTGCGCGAGTCTGCCCGTCTTTCCTGCGCGGGGGTGGCCTTCGTCGTCGGCAGGATCCGAAGGCTGGGTCTGGAGGTGGCGTTCGATAAATCCCAGGCCCTGTTGTTCCACGGGGCCCGGAGAGCGCCACCTCAGGGGGCCCACCTCGTGATCGGAGGCGTTCGCGTCGAGATCGAGGCGACCGGGTTGCGGTACCTCGGCCTCGTACTGGACGGTCGTTGGAGCTTCCGTGCTCACTTCGAAAGATTGGGTCCCCGACTGATGGCAGCCGCCGGCTCGCTGAGTCGGCTGTTGCCGAACGTCGGGGGTCCCGACATGGTGGTGCGCCGCCTCTACACGGGGGTGGTGCGGTCAATGGCACTGTACGGGGCGCCCGTATGGTGCCACGCCCTGACCCGTGACAACGTCGCAGCGTTGCGACGTCCGCAGCGCGCGATTGCGGTCAGGGCGGTTCGTGGGTACCGCACCGTCTCGTTCGAGGCGGCGTGCGTGCTCGCCGGGACGCCTCCCTGGGACCTGGAAGCGGAGGCGCTTGCTGCGGATTACGCGTGGCGATGTGATCTCCGCTCCAGGGGGGAGCCGCGTCCCGGCGCGGCGGAAGTTCGAGCGCGGAAGCTTCAATCTCGGCGTGCCGTGCTCGAGGCGTGGTCTCGCCGCCTGGCGGACCCCGCCTACGGGCGACGGACCGTCGAGGCGATCCGCCCGGTCCTCTCGGACTGGGTGAATCGCGACCGCGGACGTCTCACCTTCCGAGCGACGCAGGTGCTCACGGGACACGGCTGTTTCGGTCGCTACCTGCACCTCGTCGCCCGGAGGGAGCCGACGCCGAAGTGCCACCATTGCAGTGGCTGCAACGAGGACACGGCGGAGCACACGCTCGCGTGCTGCCCCGCTTTCGCGGAGCAGCGCCGCGTCCTCGTTGCAAAAGTAGGACCGGACTTGTCGCTTCCGACCGTCGTGGCTGCGATGCTCGGCAACGATGAGTCCTGGCAGGCGATGCTCGACTTCTGCGAGTCCACCATCTCGCAGAAGGAGGCGGCGGAACGGGAGAGGGAGAACTCTTCCTCCCTCTCGGCGCCGTGCCGCCGCCGTCGAGCCGGGGGTCGGAGGAGGGCGTTTGTCCAGCTCCGGCCCCTATGAGGAGGCAGTCTCCTCCCGGTGATGGTCACGGGGCGACCTAAGGGGGCTGAGACTGCGCCGCACGCTACCGTCACTCTAGCGCGCTGGCACCAGGAGGACGGGACGACGCGTCGGCGGCTGCGGACTGCGATGCGGTCCGCATTTTCGTCGTCGCTGTCGTCGCCGAACATACTGTGGAAGAGCAACCCGGTCGGCGGTGTATCGCGTTCCGACCCGGCAGGCTGGTTCTGGCCCAGCGGGGTATCCCGGAACACCAGCGGCATCGCCCGGGCGGCCTGAAGGGCCGCCGTACCGCGGAGACTGACGTCGTTGGTCGTCGACTATCGCCTCGACGACCCGTCGGTCGGGCGTCCTCGGGGTGGCGCCGCGTGTCTGGTTGTAGTGTTGACCGCGGGAACCCCCCTACTCTGACCGGGTTTTGACCCCGGACGGAGATCGGACGCCGGGTGTAAGAGTGCAGGGGAGTCGTTTAGTGGGTGGGCCCTAAATTCCTTGGGCCCGCGGTCTGCTCTCAACACCTGCAGATCGTAGAGTCTCACATACCCCGCGCGCCCCCTAGGCGCGGGGACCTCGTAGGAGGTTCGGCCCTCGGCCCGGAAAAAAAAAAAAAAAAAAAAGGAAAGAGATCAGTAACACAGGTCTTTGAACCTAGTACAGACTTCAGCCCTTTCAAAGGTTAACATAGTAAGTTTTAACAATTAATTGATCTACATTACACTGCATTTATGATCTACCTTTAAGAGGAAAATGAAATATGTAAATATCAATATAAATGTGTTACATTTTCTGATTTGTTTTATTGTCCACATTTTTCATGTAGCTGCTTTCAATTTTTGTTTCACGTTTAAACTTTGTTAATAGCTGCCAAAGCAAAGTCTTTGATGAAGAGATAAGAAATCAGTACCTAGCTATTTTAGTTTTGTTCAGGACAGAAATGACAGATTTAAAATAAGACACTATAATTCAATACGTGAAGCAGTAATGTGTTTCAGTTTGAAGGGTGGGGCAGCCGTTGTAACTATACCCGGTCACCGTACTCCTCGAACCCTTCGCTTGCGACGAAGGGCTCCACGAGTAAATTAACTCTCAGACACAGCCCACTGAGTTTCTCGCCGGATCTTCTCAGTGGGTCGCGTTTCCGATCCGGTGGTAGATTCTGCGAAGCACGGCTCTTGCTAGGGTTCGTGTTAGCATCGTCGTCAGGTTTGAGCCCCGTGAGCTCACCTACTAGTTACGGTTACGCTGGAATAGCCTCTCTAGGCTACCAGCTTAGGAAGGAAAAAAAAAAGTAACTATACTTGAGACCTTAGAACTTATGTCTCAGGGTGGTGGCGCATTTACGTCGTAGATGTCTATGGGCTCCAGTAACCACTTAACACCAGGTGGGCTGTCAGCTCATCCGCCAATCTAAGCAATAATAAAAAATTAAAAAAAAGCCCACTGAGTTTCAGCGGGCCTTCTCAGTGGGTCGCAATTCCGACCTGGTGGTGGTAGATTCGGCGAAGCACTGCTCTTGCTAGGGCCAGGCTTAGCAAATTCTCTCAGGTTGATCCAGTAAGCTCAGCTACCCGCTAGCTCCTTAGGTTATCAGCAAATACATAGGGAAAAAAATAGAAAATCGAATGATCGTTTCTAATTATTCTATTACTTTTGTTATAACCATCATCATTCTTTCCTATTACTCTCTGCTGGGGTGTAGGGCTCGAATCAAATTTTTCCATTTACATCAGTCTTGGGCAGTCTGTTCTAGCTCCTCCCGCGTCATGCCCAAGACCCCTAGCTCCTGCTCCACCGAGCGACGCTAAGTTGTTCTGGGGCGGCCTCTCTTCCTTTTGCCACACTTTCCAGGTCATAATACTGCCGCTAACTTTTGTTTGACCATTAGTGACATTATCCACTTTTCGAAATTTGAATTTGACTTTAAGCTCTAGTGCTAAGTGTTTGGTTTTAAATCCGGTTTAGTTAACTTCGTTTAAAAATATGTGGATAAGTAAATGAATTTTACGACGATATATTATTATGACTCCACAGGTATGCACGGATTGTAAACTTCGATGTCCTAAGATAATATTTCAGGTAGCGTTTACAGCGAACTTTTTTTGTACTTTGTTGAACGTTTTTAAAAAATAATTTACGATCTCGTTTTTATTTTTAAATTTTGGTAAATATTAAAGAATGTTTCAAAAATTTAAAACGTAAACACTCACCTCGTAACGAACTGCTTTTTATTAATGTATTTACGAATACGGTATATACACAAAGTAATAAGTTCTTTTTTAATTTGAACGCAATTTAAATGGAATAAAATCACTTAACTGATTTTTGATTTCTACAAATTATAAATTTTGCTACCAAGCCTTTGGTAATATAACGTACAAAATTACAAATATCGAAAGTTTTATTGGGCATACAATTTAACCTTAATTTTTGAACGAGAACTATGAATGAAACGAATGAATGAGAACATTAATTTGGTTGCTTATTTCCGAGATTGAGTGGGCAAAGGAAACATGGCCAATACAAATTTTAAATATTTTTAAGGCTGTTAACTATTGTACAAAAGCTAAAGTAAAAAAATCAATTAAGGAATGAAAATGAATTCAATTAAAAATTGTGATCGATTGTAAATTACTTAACTACATCAAACACTGCATAATGTTTGCGTTTGCATTGCGGACTTTTTGGCGGGAACGCGAGGAGTGAAGTTGTGTGATTTGTTTTATTTTGTCTATTTAGTGTTTCTTCGGGTTTCAATGTGTAATAATGGTGGTTTAATAACCGTTTAATATCTGTGAAAGTGCACAAATGTGGGAAAATGAAACAAAGCCGCTGGACGTAACTTCTCGTGATCCTCCAAAAAGTCCACTGAAAAATCTTAGTAAATGACCACCATTTTACTGAGATTAGATTTCATCTCATATCATCTCATTTAATTTCATCCTAGTTGATTAATGTCTCAAATTAATCATCTTCATTTCATTTCACTCCATAATATCATTTTTCATAAAATTAAGAATATAGATTAAAATAAGACATGACTTAAAGGTCTCAGTTACCAGGTCATAAAATCTCTTAAAAAAAAATTAGGTGCCGCCGTAATCGTATGTAATTGAGTGTAGTATTAGTGTGTAATTTCTTCTGCCGTTATTGTTCACGAATTTTTTTTATTATATTGATACGAAATGGACAGAGTCAGTGTTTTAGAGACGGAAATATTAGAACTTCGAGAATTTTTAAAAGAAAAGGAAAATGAACTTCAGGAATTAAAAAGTTTGATTAATGTAAGCCGATGTTATTTAAATTGCAAATATATGAAACACCTGTGTATGATTGACAAACATAACAGAACTGTTAAACTGAGCTGTTATACATTAAAACTCTTTTGATTTAATTTTAAAATGTAATGTTTCCAGAAATTTCCCATATCCGTATTTGGAACAATTACTTATCTCGCGGTTCGCTCCTAACACTTATTTATTAATTTATTTGGGAAACCCACAGTACAAAACAAACATATAATATTGAAAAAATAGCTAAAACAATAACCAAACAAGTTTCCACCATTAATGTCACATATATGTAGAAAGTAAACAGAGAAAAATTTGGAAATTTAAGTTTACACAAAAAACAAGAAAAAAATCAAAAGCAACACAATACACACATATGTACATTAACTTACATTTTAAAACTTAATAATACTCATCGGACTTCAATAATTGATAATTTTCCAAAATAGCATTTCTACTACATGCTGGGATTACAAACAAAAGATGTCAGCATTAGAGAACTTAGTATCATACAACCTACAAGATCTAGGAACAAAAGAGTTAAAAGCATTTTTCGTTCAAGCTGTGGACAAGTAAAAGTCTGTTTAAAACTTGCAGAAATCACATCTGCGGATCGTTCAGTACCACATACCCACGCGCCTCCATGGCGTGGGAACCTCTTAGAAGGTTTAGCTGCACCCTGCTCACAAAAGGGTTTCATGCTGTTCCAGGTTCACTGGTGATAGGACCTCTTGTGAGTCTGCGCGGGTAGGTACCACCACCCTGCCTATTTCTACCGTGAAGCAGTAATGCGTTTCGGTTTGAAGGGTGGGGCAGCCGCTGTAAATATACTTGAGACCTTAGAGCTTATATCTCAAGGTGGGTGGCGCATTTACATTGTAGATGTCTATGGGCTCCATTAACCACTTAACACCAGGTGGGCTGTGAGCTTGTCCACCCATCTAAGCAATAAAAAAAAAAAGAATACTCTTGGCAAGAATATTCCAAGAGTAAGTTTGAGTGAAGTTCTTGTTATATTGAAAACTTCATCACATTTACACAGTAAAAATGCATCCGAATTTTATATTAATAGTATAATGATATGAAATATTTCAGAATGAATAAACAACAAATTTCGTTTTCTGTGATGTATTATGGTAACAACATGTAAAGCCCTTAATATCTTTTAAAATGAATATTTAAAATAGTATACAAAATTGAAGTATCTTTTTAATTAATGACAGACAGATGTGTGATGTTGCTAAGAAAATTAATTTTTTTAAAACTTTTTTTTTGTTTTTTTTTGAGACTTTTTAAATGATAAAGCGTTTTCTTTACATTAATACACAGAGATGGGTAATATATATTTTATATTTTTCAGACTGAGGTTTGATTCTGAATGGTTCCTAACACATCATGCAAGTCAACATTTAAATTTGAATTCCAATCATACCTAGAACGTTTATAGCCTTTGGAAAAAGTTTATTAATAGTCTAATAAAATTAACCATTTAGAATTGTTACTGCCTACTGATGTAGCCATTCTCATGGATCTTTGGAACCTTTGGGTCGGCTCAGGGACTTCAGTTCCCTCTGTATTTTGTACTGTATGTTCCATGGGGAGTGCTCTGAGGAATTGTTTGAGATGATACCATCATCTCGTTTTTTTCATCGCACCTACCGCCACAGGAGTAGAGTTTATCTATACTACCTGGAGCCACTGCGTTCATCCACAGTGCGTTTCCAGAGAGCTTTTTGCCGCATACCATCCGTTTTTGGGAATGAGCTCCCACTCTACGGTGTTTCCTGAGTGCTATGACATGTCCTTTTTCAAACGAGGCTTGTGGAAAGTGTTAAGCGGTAGGCAGTGGCTTGGTTCCTCCCCTGGCATTGTTGATGTCCATGAGCAACGGTAATCACTCACCATCAGGTGAGCCGTATGCTCCAGGCAATAAAACCAACAATGTTAAACTGAGAACAGTGCCATTGCTTATCTAAACAAATCATTAATTTCTCTGAAGACATGGTTTGCTAATATAATCAATAGTACCAATGAGATTGTCAAGGGATTGTTTTAATCAACTGTTATAAACATATCTGTGGCGGAGGGAACTAAACTGACATAAAATTTACTTTTAGGATCAACAATCAAGTAAAGAATTAAATAATCACAGTCAGCCGATAAGTGATGCTTCAAAATCATCAGTAGATGGCTGTCTTCCGAAATGGGCGATAGAAAGGTAATAGGTATTCATGACGGAAATTATTACTAACTAATTACCTACCAATGTATAAATTGTATGAGCGACATTAATAATTTAATAATTTTTTTACTGGTGGTAGGACCTCTTGTGAGTCCTCATGGGTAGGTACCACCGCCCCGCCTTTATCTGCCGTGAAGCAGTAATGCGTTTCGGTTTGAAGGGTGGGGCAGCCGTTAATAATAATATAACTATACTGAGACCTTAGAACTTATATGTCAAGGTGGGTGGCGCGTTTACGTTGTAGATGTCTGGGCTCCAGTAACCACTTAACACCAGGTGGGCTGTGAGCTCGTCCACCCATCTAAGCAATAAAAAAAGCGATATTACTTTACAACGATGCTCCAGTCAATCAATCTCTGGACTGTCTGTCTGTCGGTCTGTCAATGGCATGTTGCTTTTTAATTGTAATCATTATGATCCGAATGTACTTTAGTCAGTTATCTGCCTCATTAACTTTACCCAAGTACATATGTCTGTATCCTTTGGCACATTGTAGCCTGTAAAACTGTAGGCAGCCGCTTGGCTCTGCTCCTAGCATTGCTGAAGTCCATGGGCGACGGTAGTCACTCACAATCAGGTGGGCCGTATGCTTGTCTGCCTACAAGGGCAATAAAAATAAAAAACATTTTTCTCAGATTACTCATCATCAACATGTATACAAGGGGTGAAAAGTTATGTTTGGCTTAAGCAACACTTCACTTAATATGCGACATTTATCTTTGTAATTAAAGGTCCGTTTTGTTTAACATTACAGGAGATGTTACAAAAATGTCGCTTAAAGCAATTAAATAGTCTTTTATCCCTCAACATGATAGTATCATTCCAATGTGGTGTCCTTTAAAAAAAATGTGTGGTGTCGTGGGACACCGGATAGGAACGATGTTCCTTATTATAAAAATATTAATTTTAAGTTCTATTCGAGGTATAAAGAAAATAAAACTGGAGGTTTCGCAACAACCCACGGTCATTCGGTAACGTGCGAACTTATTATGGTACACTTCATTCACGGTTGTTTGCATAAGAGTTAGTCTATTGCGCAAACCAACGCTCTGAGATCGTGGTCAATGAATGATAAAAAAATATGTTTTATTTTTTGTATGTTATTACAAAGTTAAGTCGTACACTGTGTGCATTACTAATAAAAATCTTACGTTACGGACGTTTTTCCACGGTTAGGGTACCCCTCCGCATCGTCCCATAAGGAACTTCGTTTCAAAATAAAGCATTCAAATAACTAAAATCGGCCAAAAATAAAACAGAGAACTGTTTTTTTTTTTGGTAGCATTGTTAATGCCGAATTAAAACCACATTTTTTTTAAGTCAATTTTCTCTCGCTTATCTTAATTTCATTACAGCATCAGACTTGTTGCTCTTTAGATCTGACTGGCTGGTATACTTTTGCAGGTACAGTCGTCAGATCCTTCTCTCGGACATCGGCGTCGAAGGACAGGTTAAGATCTGTTCTGCCAAAGTACTGATTGTGGGAGCCGGCGGCCTGGGATGTCCGGCTGCCATGTACCTTGCCGGGGCGGGCATTGGTAAGGTCACTATAAACTGACCTCATGGTTTTAATCTATCTATACTAATATTATAAAGCTGAAAAGTTTGTTTGTTTGAACGCGCTAATCTCAGGAACTACTGGTCCAATTTGAAAAATTATTTCAGGGTCAGATAGCTCATATATTGATGAAGGCCATAGGCTATATAACATCACGGTAAGACCAACACAAGTGAAACACCAATAAAGAATGCTTCAAAATATTTTCACTTTTTACGTAAATGGAGAAGGGGGTAAAATTTAGCGTTATGCTAAAGTAACTATTCCACGCGGACGCAGTCGCGGACAAAAGCTAGTTGTATATAAAATCCAGCAATGTTGCATGACTTGTCTTTATATTTGTTGCCATGATGAATGGTATCATAATGTGGAGGCTCGTTCGAAGTCTCATTTATATGCATACTGGCTGACCTATAATTGAAATTGTGATAGCCTTGAGAGGCTATGTTAGCGTAACCGGGCGAGTAGGTGAGCTCACGGGGCTCAAACCGGATTGTTGCTAACACTGGCCCTAGCAAGAGCAATGCTTCGCAGAATCTACCACCTGATCGGAAACGCGACCCACTGAGAAGATCCGGCGAGAAACTCAGTGAGCTGTTTTATATTTCGAAAGTATTTTTATTGAATTTTCAGGCGAAATAGGCATCGTGGATTATGACGCAGTGGATCTGACCAACGTGCACAGACAACTGCTGCACCATGAAAGCAACGAGAACACCAGCAAGGCGTTCTCGGCCGCTGAGTCTCTGAGATGGTGCGTTACGTGAACACTCCGTCGCGGTCGGAACATATAGCGATGACAGATGTCAAAACTGACAGCTGTCAAACTGACGTCGCTCGTTAGGCGCGAGCAAATTGAGATGTCAAAAAAATATAATACAAAACGTGTGCAATTCAGGCGTGGTCAAAGTGAAGCCTTCTAAAATTTTGTGGCTTCAAGATAATGAGACGAATTAAAAAATTTAGGTTTTATTAATTATCATAGTGATACAAAGTTTGATAATTATTTTACATATTATTCTTATAGTGTCTTGTCTCTTTTTCGTTACATCGACTTTCATTACATTTAAAAAAGAGACTTTTTATTAACAAAAATTACAAAAGTGCTAGGTATTTAGCCGCATCAGTGCACACCTACCATTGCTGATGTCCACGGGCGACATTGCCACCTATCTTGCGATATGGGATATTAGTCTCAATTGTATATTATAACGACTGTCCCACTCTTGGAACTGGTACTTGTGACTTCGCAGCAATAGGGAGGATTGTGGTAGCACCCGTGCGGGCTCACAAGAGGCTCTGTTGTGAGCGCGGTGTATGTAGTTCCGCTGAGAATACAACAAATAATATAATACAAATGTCTTCCTTATTTCAAACCAATGATACTATGGAGGGTAGAAGTAAAGAAAGCATATTAAAAAGTGTCCGCTGTAGGGTGGCGCCACAGTAGCAAATGGAAGCGCCATAAACTATTAGAGTAAGTTTTAAATCAAGAAAGAAATAAACACCCTACGTGAATAAATAAATAGTTGAGTTTATTAATACTGCATATTTTGAAACCATACAAGTCACAAAAAAAAAAAGTTTTTCAATCCAGCACTTATTTTCACTTCATTTTGTTTAAAACTGCTATATTCATTACATTTCCACTTCCTACACTCGCTTTTTACAGTGGAACACTTTTTCAACTGGTCCCTCCTATACAAGATGGTGCTTCTGAGTTCTTTTTTCTTATTACTTAGATGGGTGGACGAGCTCACGGCCTTCTTGGTGTTAAGCGGTTACCAGAGCTCATAGACATCTACAACATAAATGCCGCCATCCATCTTGAGATAAGAGTTCTAAGGTCTCAGTATAGTTACAACGGCTGCCCCGCCCTTCAAACCGAAACCCATTACTGCTTCACGGCAAATATAGGCAGGGTGGTGGTACCTACCCGTGCGGACTCACAAGAGGTTCTACCATTAGTTCTACCCTCTGTAAAGGTTATTAACCTAATCGCTCAATCGTGGCGATTTTTCAGTATAAACTCGAAAATTAAAATCACACCATACAACGTTCAGTTGGACTCGAAGAACGCTCAGCAAATCGCTTCAGCTTATGACTTGGTGCTCGACTGCAGCGACAACGTCCCGACCAGGTATCTGTTGAACGACCTGTGCGTTATGCTAAAGGTGAGTGGCGCTTACGGTCGCCGGAGCTGCAGCTTGTGGCTCAGACATACCACTTGCGGTGGTGGGGAAGCTTTAGATGTCAAAGTTTGCACATTAAAAGTGATGGAATATTGGTGTTGTGGTACCTACCAGGACTCCTGCCACTTCTCCAAAGACAGAGAGGGACCTTTGAGAATAATCTGATTGAGGAAAGGGTTGTGCTATGCTGCTGTTGCGAACGAGGTTAGGAAACGTGGCAGTGGGAGGGTGAGGGATGTTGTCGATATCAACAGTAGATTATGGGTCATTCTGGGTCACAAAGATCGTTTTTTCGATCGCTACCTACTGTCTTAAATATGTGCGGAACACTTAGGGTGAAAGGGACGTATTTATAGGTAAGAAAGGGACGGAGAACAAAAGGTCAAGATGGCGATGGGGCTTAATAAAGCGAAAAACGAAGACGTGTGTTTATTTCTTACGTGGGTGGACGAGCTCACAGCCCACCTGGTGTTAAGTGGTTACTGAAGCCCATAGACATCTACAACGTAAATGCGCCACCCACCTTGAGATATAAGTTCTAAGATCTCAGTATAGTTACAACGGTTGCCCCGCCTTTCGGACCGAAACGCATTACTGCTTCGCGGCAGAAATATGTGTATGTTCGCAGATCCCTCTGATATCGGGAAGCGCTTTGAAAATGGAGGGGCAGCTCACGATATACGGGTACAGGAGACAGGACCATCACCAGGTCAGTGGGGGGTTGGGACAGCTGCTTGTTAGCTTTGTACGTGGAAAATGTGTGATCCCCGCGAGGTGAGCTCAGGGCTCCCCTGGTCGCGAGTGGTCACAACAGCAGCATCACAACGAACCCGAGGTCACCAGGTGCAGCATCCAAGAAAAGAGCACGATGAGCACTCCCCACCATATGGAGTGCGCGACCAAAGATCTCTAATGGCAATTTGTGTATTTAATTAAGAGTTTTAGCGTTTTTTTTTGCGCTTTGTGCTTTTGGTAATTATGATTTTGTATGTCAGTGGAAGTTCAGACAAAGTTAAGATAAACGCTATTTAGTTATTTATTTATTATTAGATACGGGTTCACTTGCTGAACACTGATTTACGAGGTTCATATACAATATTGTTACGCCGGTAAGAGTAGCGCCATCTATCGCCGAATAGCCGAAACGAATATCAAAGGATCTAGTAACACTAGAACGACCGAGAAGTACAACGCCATCTATTGTCAGATAGCAGAAAGACACACCGAAGCTGCTCGACTTGCCCAGAATGTTTTTGATAAATCTAGGGATGTCGTATCGACTATTTATGCGTTGCAGGGATGACACGAACGCAGCTAGTAATCGGTACTACTCGAAGCGAAACAGCGAACGGATCACCAGAAGCGAAGCGGAAGAAGTGAATTGAGAATTTTAAAGTGTTTTAATTGTTCTAAACGCTAATACAGTTTTAATTTTCCACTTCGGTAGTTTTTTTTGTTTATCCCGAACTCCAGCGCGTAACAATATATAACGCGACTGTATGTATATACTTAGTCTGGCCATAAATACTGTTACAAAGGAAAAAAAAGATTATATTGCAAATAACATTTATTACTTTTACAACCCTCAGACACAGCCCACTGAGTTTCTCGTCGGATCTTCTCAGTGGGTCGCGTTTAAGATCCGGTGGTAGATTCTGCGAAGTACGGCTCTTGCTAGGGTTCGTGTTAGCAACTTCGTCAGGTTTGAGCCCCGTGAGCTCACCTACTAGTTAAGGTTCCGCTGAAATAGCCTTTCAAGGCTATCAGCTTCGGTAGGAAAAAAAAACTTTTACAGTGTGTTAGTTTAATACATAAATATAAAACAATTTAAAATATAAAAAGCTTATTCGAAATGGTCTCCATTGGCTGCAAACAGTCCTTTAAGCGTTGAGGCCAGTTATCAATAGAAGCTCTTTCCATGGGAAAAATTTTCACTGCCAATCGTACGGATTGTTTTAGGGACTCCAAATTATCACGGCGCTTAAGAGCAAGGCGTACTCTCTAAAACTGACCATAAATCATAATCCAGCGGATTAAGATCGGGACTAGACGACGGCCAGTCTTCAGCTCTGATGAAGTCCGAAACGTTCGTTTCCAACCAAGACTGCGTAGACCGAGCTTTATGACCTGGCGCCGAGTCTTGCTGGAAGGACCATTCTTGATTATTGAATATGGTGTTGTTAAGGGCCTTCACTACCTTCTCTAGAATGGTATCTTGATACACTTGTGCCGATGTTTTGATACCTTTTTCACAAAAGTATGGCTCAGTCACTCCTTCATAGCTAATACCCCACCAAACCATCATTGTAGTCGGATAGTGCCCACGTTGCACTCTCACGACTAATTGGGAAGCTTCCTTAGAGCTTTGAGCATAGATACGGTCATTTTGTTTGTTAAAATGTTGCTCAATTGTAAAAAAATCTCATCCGTAAACAAAATTTTTCTATGAGCTCCCTTTGCGTACCGCTTCAGTAGTTGTTTCGATTTTACCACCCTATTCTCTTTTAAATTATCAGTTAAGAAATGACCAGTACGTCTCTTATAGGCTGCAAGTCCTAAGTCATCTTTTAAAATACGCGACATGGTTCTAGGTGCTATCTTCATCTCCCGAGATAAAATCTTTTGCTTTCGAACAGGATTTCTTCGAATTCTTTCCCTTACTGCTTTGACCACCTTTTTCGTACGAACACTACGTGGACGGCCAAATCTTTTTCTGTCACAAACAGAGGAGGTCTCATTGCACCTATTAATAGCCCGGTACACAAACATTTTACTAATACCAAGCGTATGGAGAGTTTTAAAAATTGCATTTGTCTCCATACCTACTTTGTGTAATGTAATCACAGCGATTCGGTTCTCTTTATCACCTCACTCCATTTTAATATCGCAAAATATTGTACAATGTATTGGCGCCAAAATGAGAAAACTCAATGAGCAATCATATAAAAATGACAGATTCCAAATTCAAATGTAATATTTTGTTTATTTTTAATTGTAACAGTATTTATGGCCAGACTAAGTATTACTTGACGAGTTATATTCGACTGACTTCCTTCGTAATGGCTCGATACATTGCAACCTTACCTAAATGATAAGCTAACCTCAGTTGGCACAGAGGTATTCTTGGTCCGAGTCTTACAGTGTGATTTATATGATATCCAAGACTTCTTAGTGATAGTTTTTTTTTTTTTATTTCAGGAGACGTACATAGGGCCTTGCTACCGCTGCGTGTTCCCCACGCCCCCCCCTCCCGCTGCGGTGGGCAGCTGCTCCGCCCACGGGGTGGCCGGGCCCGTCCCGGGGACCGTGGGTGGGTGCTCCGGAGCGAGGACGCTCATATTTGTGTATATAGGGACTAAATAGAGCATTGGTTTTTTTATTGCCCTCGTATGCAGGTGAGCACGCGGTCTCCACCTGATGGTGAGTGGTTACCGTTGCCCACGGATTTCAGCAATGCCAAGGGCAGAGCCAAGCCGCTGTCTACCGTTAAGTACTCTCCACAAGCCTCGTTTGAAGAAGGATATGTCATGGAGATAGATATGTCATGTGCTAGTGGTCATTGGAGCATGTAAACATAATGACATGCGCACTTTGGGCCGCGGTCAAAGTTTAGTCTAATAAAACGATCAATGCTTAGCTCTTCGTACTGTTACCCACGTGTGACGTCATAAGTAATGACCTGACTTTAAAAAAAAGTTCTGATTCCCCACGTATATGTCGCTCGACGCAGGAACCCTGCAGGCCCTGGAGGCGATAAAGTACGTGATAGGCAGGACCGAGAGGCACCTGCTGGTCGGCCGCATGCTGCTGTTCGACGGAGAGGACGCGACCTTTAGGGCAGGTGAGTAGCACGGCGGCTGCCTTGACGACGGTTGCCATGGCAACGGTTGCTATGCGACGCTACCGTCCGCGCGAGAGTAGGTGAAAAAAAAATTCGTGTCGAGTGAGCGGCTTCCTCGTGTAGGGAGCAAATATTTGTGACGAATATAAACTGTTGTGAGTCCGCACGGATAGGTTCCACCGCCCTGCCTTTTTCTGCCGTGAAGGTATGAATTATGGGGCAGCAAGTGTGTTATAAGAATTGAGACTTAGGACTCGTGTCTCAAGGTGGATGGTGGCATTTACGTTGTTAATGTCTATGGGCTCTGGTGACCAATAAATACAAGGGGGGCTGTGAGCTTGTCCACTTATTTAACAAATAATAAAAATAAAGTCCCATCAGACGGACTGTAATGCTTGTATAGAGCAAACTCCTACAAATACACATAGATAGCGCGGAGTGGCTGCCCCCCCGCCCCCTAGCGGGACAAGGCCCCCTTTCCTTGAGACCAGCTCGTGACCCAGCTTGAGACGTGGGGTCGCAATAGCGCCGCGTGCACACGATCACTTGCGGATCATGCGTGTTGTTACGCGCTGAGGCTCGAAATAAATAAAACTTTCACCGAAGTACAAATTAAAACTCTATTTAAAACCTAGAACACTTAAGAAACGCTTTAAAATTCGCAATTCAGATATTCCGTTCGCTGTTTCGCTTCGAGTAGTTCAGATAACTAACTGCCTTCATGTCATCTCTGCAACGCTTATATAGTCGATACGACAAATCTAGAATTTTCGGGAACATTCCCGGTAGTGCGATATGCGTTTCCGTTATTTGACAATAGATGGCGTTACACTTGTCGAACGTTCTAGATTTTACTAGTTCTTTTGATACTCGTTTCTGCTATCTGATGACAGATGGTGTTACTCTTACCGGCGTAACAGTATCCAATTGCTTTTTAGTAAAGTTGCGTCCGAGGAGACCCGCGTGCGTGGCGTGTGGGGAGCGCGGCGGGGGCAGCCTGATCGATTATGAGCAGTTCTGCAATGCGCCGGCCAAAGAGAAGGTACTGCCTCCTGCATTGCGGGCCGACATACTGTGTGTAACATCATCATTATCATCATCATCACGGTTCCAAGCCGGTTTCGACCATGGTGACCAAAATTTTCGCCCTTCCCCCCTAGAGCGAAGGTCGCTACGCCACCTGTAGTCGACAAGAGCGCCTCCGCCTCCAGGTCCCAGGGAGGCGCCCCGGCGAGCAAGCACGCCGCCTCGTAGGAGACGGTGCGGTATCCTCGGATGGCTTACCTCCTTACCTTCCCTAACACGCTTTTTATAGGGAACCGAAATAAAATGTGTTTTTTTTTTGTTATCCTCTCGATTCCTGTCTGGATATTAGAGCGAAGAAATGAGTGAAATATTATATAGAACTAGAGGTCCCACAGTAGTCGAAATTCGACTATAATTAATTGGAATTGTAAGTTTGTACACTATTATGATTGTATTTTATACTTCTACAATCACAAATTTCGCCAAGACTACACTATAAAAAATATTAACAAACATTATTTAATCTATTCTCAATTTGACAACAGACGTCAAGAACAAAAGTTTGACAATAAATAGTATGCATGCGTGTGTGCGTCAAATACATGGTATGTAGTGTGTGTAATGTTTTCTTTATTGATTTAATGTATCTTTTATGCATTATTTATATTAATTTAGATATATTAATAATATATAGATATATATAGTAATTAATATATAGATATATTAATAATATTATTAACATATAGATATATTAATACGTGAAGCAAAAACTTTGTATCCCTTTTTACGAATATTGCGCGGACGGAGAAGTATGAAATTTTTCACACTTATAGAGAATATAGAGAAGAAGTGCACAATGCTAATATTTTTTGAGCGTGCAAGCGAGAGCGCGGAACAAGCGATAGAGAGGCACGATCGGCCTAACCGTTAATTTATCGAAAAAAATGTTATTTTCAATTAACTCCTTATTTGTATTATACAAAATAATAATAATTCAGTTCAATTCATAACAGTATGCAATTTTTCAGCAATGTTTCTTTATGACGTTATCACGTAAAACTATCGTCCGTAAACCGACTTTACAGACAAACAGTTTTTTGTTTTGTACTTTAAAAAAATCGTTCCCGAAGAGGTTACAGCATCAACTGATCCGAACCACTGCTTATAGAAACTGTTTTCCTAGAATTAACTGATCTTGGTTTAGTAACAGTTTATCTGGGAAGCGTTTTGTGGGCAATTCTTCCGCAAAGCACTCACGTGTTCTGGTTCAAAAGACGTATTGAAACTTGAATCCTATGTCTCGATATATGTGGTGGTATTCGTGTCAGATGTCCACGGACTCCGGGCAACTCCAATCACCCGCCTGACCCATCTCGATCACGCGTCTCTAACTGGCCCGTGGTTTTAGCACAAATTCGATTCCAGGACTTGGATCTGGAGGTGTTGCCGCCGGAAAATCGGGTCAGCGCCAACGAACTGAACGTAATGATGAATAACGAGGAGCGAGGAGGACGCCATCTCGTGGTGGACGTTAGGAACGAGCAGGAGTATGCGATGTGCCACATTCAGGGCTCGGTCAACTACCCCGTGGAGAACTTGCACCGGAATTTGGAGGAGTTGATCGAGAAGACCAAGGAGTTTGATGGAGGTGAGCTTTTTTTTTATTGCTTAGATGGGTGAACGAGCTCACAACCCAAGTAAATGCGCCACCCACCTTAAGATATAAGCTCTAAGGTATCAGTATAGTTACAACGGCTGCTCCACCCTTTAAACCGAAACGCATTACTGCTTCACGGCAGAAATAGGCAGGGCGGTGGTACCTACCCGTGGTGCGGACTCACAAGACGTCCTACCATCAGTAATTACGCAAATTAAAATTTTTTCGGGTTTGATTTTTATTACACCATTGTATTCTTTCACCGTGGAAGTCAATCGTGAACATCTGTTAAGTTTTTATTTCAGTAGAATAATTGGTATCCGCCTGCGGGATTCGAACACCGTTGCATCGCTACATACGAATGCACCGGACGTCTTATCCTTTAGGCCACGACGACTTCAAAGCTCAGTGTTTTCAGCCGCCAATTGATAAACGCAGTGAGGGACGCCTTCGGGCCCGGTAAAGTGATGAGCTGTGCAGGGTGGCTCGCAGAAGCTGGATGAGAGAAGCCGAGGATCGTGCTCAGTGGCGAGCAATTGGAGAGGCATATGTCCAGCTGTGGACTGCTATAGGCTGATGATGAGCTCAGTGCGGAGGGCACGTTGCTGTCTGGTAGTCTATCCACTTGGCTCCGATTGTGCTCTTTGTGTAATTGACTCTGCTGCTGGTAATGAATAATGTCGATACAGTTATGAAGTTTTTCGACTTGTCTAGCGATGTAGGATGCGATGGTGCGCGGTCCACTCAATGTTAATTTCAAGGAAATTACAGCGCGTATGACGTCACCCAATTTGATTACTGAGGTCGAAGTTTCAATTGGGTCATACAGCGTCTGGTTCGACGCAGAGATACCCAGGGCAGTGGTGTGGGCTCACGGCGCGCTTCATCATCAGTAATGAGGCAAATCTAATCGATGCGACTCCCATATAATTCATGAACTAGTGTTAGCTACCTTTTACTACGGTCGCCTCAGTACGAGACTGGCGGACTATTCGTCCATTAGGCCACGATTTGGATAAAACACGGCGGCTTGTGATTGCGGTTGAGTTTGTCTGTTTGTTCTCTTCCAGTCGTCTTTGTATGTAGACGGGGAAACGACTCTCAAGTCGTAGCAAAGAAGGTTCTAGACGTGACGGACAAGGAGAGATGGAGTAAAGTGAAGGATCTGGTGGGAGGATTGCACTCCTGGTCGAAGAATGTCGACCCGGACTTCCCAGTCTACTGACCGGCTCCGCGCGGATCGATTCAATAGTGACGCCGGGAAATTGAGCTTTTAAGTTCTAGACCAAAAACCTTTCGTTGTTTCTTTATGAGCTGGATACGAGTTTGTGGTTCTGCTGCTGAGGCTGGTCCGTAAGCGGAAATAAGGGTTTAGCGCCCTCTAGTGAGTGCGCGATCAAAATAAGCACGGTTCCATTAAAAGTAATGGCGCCCCCCAAACACCTAAACCCGCTTCTCTGAAGAGGGCAGTTATTGTACTAAGACTTACCGTCGGCTTAAGACTACCATGTCACTTCGCAACGTCGCGAACAACATGGCGAGCCAAGCTACGTTGCTCTCACCCACTGCCAAGCCAAGCCCAACGTGTGGGGGGGCAGCGACGGCCAACCTTTACAAACCCTTAATATGCTAAATTCGCTCGGAGCCGCCTCGGCACGAATGACAGCTGTCAATTTTGACAGGTGTCACTATTGAATTAATTCGTCACATCGATAATATGGAGGGCAGAAGCAAGGATCACAATCTTAGTGTATTAAAAAGTGTCCGCTGAAAGGCAGCCAATTAAGGTGCCGCCACAGTAACGAGGGGAGGGATTTTAAAAACAGCGCCATAGACTATCACACTTCATTTAAATCAACACACATCACTTCACATCACACATTTCCATTTCCCAAACCTAGTGCTATTTCGGTGAGTCTTCGAACAATAACTCACTCTATCAACCTGTCCCCTATACAAGATGGAGCTCCTTATCTCTACCCTCCATAAACGATAATTAGATTTAAGAGTAATGAATATGTTATCATTTTATATAGGTAACCTTTTGCAATAAACTTTGAATACAGTATCGTTGTTTTTTTCCCCGGCAATATTATTATTAATAACGGACTGCAAAGGAAAGAAGGGGGGGAGGTTAATATTTAATACACTTACCAAGTTCATCACTAGATGGCGCTATGTGCATTTATGAATCGCACCACAACTTTATGGCATTAGATAATATAAATTCTTAACGTTCTTCACCATTCAAAATCCGGTCATCGTTCTCGTCGAACCCGTCGCTCGCGACGAAGGGCTCGGCGAGTAAATCAGCCCACAGGCATAGCCTACTGCATACAAGTTGAGTTAACTTTTACGCTAGCGAGAACGTTAAAAAACTCGCACTAAGCACACTGACAGTTTTGATATAAGTAAGGTCTATTTTATGGTTGTCTTTAGTTTGTATTGTGCGTTCACGATTTGGATAAATCGTCTTAGTGAAAATGATTTAACTAGCAATGTCCATTCAGCCCAAAGAAGAATCGAGATATCAATAGAATAGAGATATCGAGAATTGAAATTTTGTTTACGATTCCGAACTATTGTAGTTTGTTTGTTTTTTGTTATATTGGCAAAACTGTTTTCCATTTTGGCGCGGAATTCTATTTGCATCTGTTGCTTAGATTAAATACAAGTGACTTTTTTCATTTCTTTATCGTATCTATATGTATGTCTTGGGAATTTCGGAATGAACAAAAACATCGAACACTGAGTTTGTCTTAAAATTTTCATCGCCAATGCAATTTTATTTGCACTTAAGTAATAATTGCTTGATGTAATTTAAGATCATATGGTGATCATATCGAAGGGCGAAAAGCTGTTTGATTTAAACGACATTTCGCTTATTACACGAATTTATATTTATAATTAAAGGTCCGTTTTCCATTTACATTACTATCAGCATCAACAGTTCGATGTTTTTAATTGAACTTCACTACATGGTATAAAACAAAGTCGCTTTCTCTGTCCCTATATCTGTCTGTCCCTATGTAGGTATGCTTAAATCTTTAAAACTATGCAACAGATTTTGATGCGTTTTTTTTAATAGATAGAGTGATTGAAGAGGAAGTTTTATATGTATAATAACATCCATTAAATAGTCGAGAAATACTGTTATTTTTGAGATTTCTTATGCGATATTGTAAGTAATCAATAATAAAATTTCATGTTTCCGAAGCGAAGCGAGGGCGGGTCGCTAGTCAATTATAAATTATGTTTACCACATTCAAATAAAGTTGCAAAATGAAGCTTAAACCAAATACCCTTTCACTAGTTGATATGTATGATATAATTTAATCACAACCTTTTATTGCTATTCTTACGTATAAAGATAGAATATATGAAATGAACATGACAAATTTTGCAAAAACAAAAACTCGTAATTCTCATGCGACGGCACCCGCTAATGATCGGGTGGCCTATACGCTCATCTGTTTTATACGACATGAAAATTAAGTCATCCTTATTGGCTACGAAAATCAAAGTATGCGCGCGCAAAATGATTTGAACGTACGGACTGATGTACATTGCTGGTATTGGAACCGTGGATTTGAATTGGAACCTTGGATTGGATTGACGTGGATTGGAACCTTGGATTGGATGCTGGAGACTTGTCTGTTTTGCTTTCTAGTTCTTGTTGAGTCTTCTACATCACGAGATCTGGGTTTGAATGGTTGTTAGTCATTGTTTCTTGAAGATGGTTTGATAGTCACGATCTGATTGTAGATTTTTTTGTATCACGTGTGTTTTCGGTAGACATAACACCGAAGCCAATCTTAGCATGGGGGCATTAAGGTTTTTAGCTTCGCTGGGTTAGGTATATACATTTATAAGGTAAATGCCGCCTTGAGATATGAGTTCAAAGGTCTCAGTTTTTACAGTACAGGCTGCCCCGCCCTTCAAACCGAAACGCATTACTGCGTCACGGCAGAAATAGGCAAGGTAGTGGTACCTACCCGTGCGGACTGACTAGACGCTCCACCACAAGTAATTACGTATATTAGAATTTTTATCACACGTTGTTATTCCTTCACCGTGGAAGTTAATAGTGAACGTTTGTTAAGTACGTATTTCATCAGAATAATTGGTAGCTGCCTGCGGGATTCGAACCTTGGCACAGTCGGGTCGCTCGATACGAACGCACTGGGCGTCTTATCCATTAGGCCGCGGTAAAACTTGGTCTAGAATGGTAGAACCTATTTTCGTCGATGGGTGGACGAGCTCACAGTCCACCTGGAGTGAAGTGGTTACTGGAGCCCATAGATATCTACAACGTTAATGCCGCCACCCACCTTGAAATATGAGTTTTATTTATTTATTGCTTAGAAGGTTGGACGAGCTCACAGCCCACCTGGTGTTGAGTGGTTACTGGAGCTCATAGACATCTACAACGTAAATGCGCCACCCACATTGAGATATAAGTTCTAAGGTTTCAGTATAGTTACAACGGCTGCCCCACCCTTCAAACCAAAACACATTACTGCTTCTCGGCAGAAATAGGCAGGGTGGTGGTACCTACCCGTGCGGACTCACAAGAGGTCCTACCACAAGTAATAAGGTCTCAGCAGATTTCCCGGATCCTTCCTTCTACCGCAAAGCAGTCACGCGATATAGCCTGAAAGATGAGACAACCGATTGCAATTAATATCTTAATCTCACACTTTCCGATGAGCACTAGGTGATTACGGCAATAAAGTGGTTCAAAAACGCGTTCTCACGGGTAAATTGATAAACCTCTTTTAGTGAAACTGGTTTCAGCCAGCAATGTACGTCGAATATAGTTTTTCGGTCGCCAAACCCATCATAGACACGTCGACTTGTCATCCGAATCAGTAGAAAGTTTTGTTTCACCAACGAAGTGGCCAGAAGATTATAAGTACATATTATAAAAATAATTCTTTAATAATAATTGCTAACAATGCTAATGTCAGTGGAAACAGTGTATTTAAATATAAAATGTGGTGTTTGAGAAATATTTTAAACGAATAAAAGTGTTAATTACGTAACGGATAAATAAAAAAATAAAAAAAATACTGCAGTAACATCAAATAAGTAAATTATCGGAATAAAAAAAATTGCAAATAAAAATGGATTGATGTAGTTTTAAAATTGCAAAAAAAAACACTTTGTTTCTGTTCAAAATTAGTTATTGTCACACATATTATTTATAAAAAAAGCGTCATTAGGAAAAAATATTTAATCAATAAATTCATTGCTTTAATTAAATGAGAAGGTTTAAATACATAAAAATATTACAAAATATATAAACGTTTTAAAAACTAAAAAAATAGAATTCAATTCGAGTAAATCGAATCAAAAGCTAAGGGTTACTAAATAAGCTAACAGCTTAATAATTATTTTAAAATACTTTTTTTTTAAACAATTTCATTTTACAATAATAAGTACAATAATTATTTCAAACGTTTGCCATGTTATTTTTGAATTAATCATAAAATAATAATATCGACGGGTGAAAGGGTCATTTAAACGACATTTTTCCATCTTTATTGTTGAGCCATTTAAAGTTTAAAATTTAGAAAAAATATCTTAACCAAAGAATTTCTCCAGTTATTCTTCTTCAGCTATTTGAATGGAGTAAACTCAATTGGAGTTCAATTAAAAACATCGAGTTGTTGATGCTGATCTATACACACAAATAAAATTGGAGTGTCTGTTTGTAATATTGAAATAACACCAAAATATTTTTTTTACAATTATTGTCTGTCTATCTGTCTGTCTGTCTGTTTGTTCCGGCTAATCTCTGGAACGGCTGGACCGATTTTGACGAGACTCACTGATAGGTAGCTGATGATATAAGAAGTAATTTAGGCATTTTTTTGACTAGCATCGCCCCGCGGCGTCACCCGCGGTACGACAATAACCGCGGGTAACATCGCGGGACTCAACCATCAATAATTTTAATGTTTCCGAAGCGAAGCGAGGGCGGGTCGCTAGTATCAAATAAAACGCACCTTTAATTACAGAGATAAATGTCGTTTAAATCAAACACTATTTCACCCCTCGAGATAATAAATCAAGAAAGTTACGTGTAGGTTTTTTATAAATAAATAAATCCGTATATATACCATAAGTGAAAATGGCGAATGTGACAAAAGTATTGGCTACCATCAAAGCGGTGATTACCAGACTAGTATTCGCCTGTCACGGCATCATGGCCATATGGCAGGTGACGCTATTCAAAGGGAGTCTGTACTGGTATTTGGCCGCGCCAATCCTGCTCCTGATCTTCGAGGGAGTCTTCACACTGACGATAAAGGAAAACCAGGAGTGGAAATGGTGAGTGATGCGCTGTGGTCACTGTCCAATTCGAATTATTGACACGGTTATTGGCCAATTTGATTTGTACATTGGCGAAAATTTCCTTTCGTAGCTTATAATATATGAGGACCAATGAAGAAAAGAAGAAGAGACCGACCAAGGAACAGATGGATATTTTTTTTTGTTGCTTAAATGAGTGGACGAGCTCACGGCCTACCTGGTTAAGTGATTACTGGAGCCCATAGACATTTACAACGTAAATGCGCCACTCACTTTGAGATATAAGTTCTAAAGTCTCAGTATAGTTACAACGGCTGCCCCGCCCTTCAAACCGAAACGCATTACTGCTTAACGGCAGAAATAGGCGGGGTGGTGGTAGGTACCTACCTACCCGTGCGGACTCACAAGAAGTCCTACCACCAGTAATTAAGCAAATTATAATTTTGACGGATTTGACGACGGATTACACGATGTTATTCCTTCACCGTGGTAGTCAATCGTGAATATTTGTTAAGTACGTATTTCATTAGAACAATTGGTACCCGCCTGAGGGATTTCAACCTCGGCACAGTCCGGTCGCTCGATACGAACGCACCGGGCGTCTTACCTATTCATTCTCTCTATCTCTTACTTATATTAATACGTGAAGCAAAAACTTTGTATCCCATTTTACGAAAAGTGCCCGGACGGAGGAGTATGAAATTTCTCACACTCATAGAGAATATAGAGAAGGAGTGCAGAATGCTAATATTAAAAAAAAAAATGCATACCATGTATTTGACACACACACGCATGCATACTATTTGTTTATTGTCAAACTTTTCTTAATGCATAAAGTCTGTGATCAAATTGAGAATAGATTAAATATTGTTTGTCTTTATTAATATTTGTCTAAAGTGTAGTCTTGGCGAAATCTGTGATTATAGAAGTATATTTAATAGTCTTTTACAATACAATCAGAACAGTGTACAAACTTATAATTTCAATTAATTATAGTCGAATTTCGACTACCGGGGGATCACTAGTCGTCTTAAACAGACAATTTGTTATTTGAAAGCATTCATCATCTTTTTGTTTACCTATTCGCTGGTAGCCTAAGAGGCTATTCCAGCTACGCCCAGTACGGGTAGGTAAGGTGAGAATTTGCTAACACTGACAATAGCAAGCGCAGTGCTTAGCTGAATCTACCATCGGATCGGAATCGCAAGACTCTGAGAAGAACCCGCGATAAAATGGGTTAAGTCTGTGGCCATCATCACTACCAGCCTGTATCTCACCACTACTGCTTCTCCCACATTCGGTCACTAAGAACATTCCTCCACCTTCCACGTCCAATCTCTCTAAGCATTACAATGTAAATAATTATTGATAAAATTATATTAAAAAGTTTTACGTTCAACTTTTACAACGATACCCCGTGCCGTGTGATAAATAAATAAGAGAGAAACATTAAATGCGATTTTCGGTATCCGCGTCAATCACAGACCACCTTACGCAATAGTTGCTGTGTAATGTTTACTGAACTCCCTCCGCCCCCCCGTCCCTCTGTCCCCCCGTCCCATCCCCCCGTCCTTCCATTACAGTCTGTCGAGAACGTAAAAGCCATTAGTTAGGAAAACAGCCAATTTCATTATATTCTTCGGACGATGACGTGCGGTAAACACAATCGCCGGTGATTCGACATTGGCCCTGTGATTGGCATTCTTTAGTGCCAAATTAAACTCAATCATGAGGATGCTAAGGTGTGTAACTAAATAGTTTCTCGCCGGGTCTTCTCAGTTTGTCGCGGTTCGGGTCCGATATCAGATTCAGAGAAGCACTGCTGTCAACACGTCATTACGGAGCCTTTCGGTCACCGTTCTCGCCAAAACCGTCGCTTGCGACGAAGGGCTCTGAGGGTAAATTAACGCATAGACACAGATCACTGAGTTTCCTCGCGGGTCTCCTCAGCGGAACGCGATCACCGATTCAGAATGTAAATTTACCTCTGAGAATCAGCGAGCAATTCAGACTTCGGTTGTTTTGGACGTGATAACGTCTTATAAATCGACGAATACCGGCTGCACGCACGAAAAAGTGTCACGTTCCGCCCGAGCCTGAGCCTGCGAGCGAGAGCGCGGAACAAACGATAGAGAGACACGATCGGCCCAAGCGTTAATTTATCGAAAAAATTGTAATTTTCAATTAACTTCTTTTTTGTATCATAACAAAATAATGATAACTCAGTAATAATTATTCAATTCAATTCATAAAAGTTCGATGTTTCTTTATGATGTAATCACTCTCGTCCGTAAACCGAATTTCCGAAAACCAATATTCTTTTTTAATCTATACTAATATTATAAAGAGGAAAGATTTGTTTGTTTGTTTGTTTCGAATAGCCTCCGAAACTACTGGACCGATTTGAAAAATTATTTTTCCATTAGAAGCCGACATTGTCCCTGATGAACATAGGCTACTTTTTTTAATATTTTTT
The DNA here is from genome assembly GCF_030267445.1 of Bombyx mandarina. Classification (NCBI taxonomy): domain Eukaryota; kingdom Metazoa; phylum Arthropoda; class Insecta; order Lepidoptera; family Bombycidae; genus Bombyx; species Bombyx mandarina. Next base: position 4,681,927 of record NC_143218.1, read on the forward strand.
TAATTTTTTTTTTTTTGTTTCATTTGTGTTTTAATGTTTCCGAAGCGAAGCGAGGGCGGGTCGCTAGTTGATTATAAGGATGAACTACTGTTCAATTTCTGAACGTCAAAGTGTCAACGAGCGACGTCAGCCATAATTACCGGTCAATTGGACTAAGCGGGGTTGGTACTTACAAGGAATTATCGATTTGGTATTGTTTAAAAAAAGCCGTTAAATTCATCACCTTTTTGAAGTTCAGTCGATGTAGTTACAATCCAAAGAAGGAGACTGTAGCTTGTTACGTCCGCACGTCAGTACACGCACGGTTTTTACTATAAAAACATATGTTACGCCTGCGAACGGAAGGGGCTGTGATCGACTCGGAAGGTTTGACCTTAGCTGCTTTTGTGAATGGTAGTCGGAGCGTAAAATGTCAATGCTCACTAGTCTAACTTGGCAAAGATTTCGACTTGCAACCTAACCCATGCATCAGCCCGCTGAGTTTCTCGCCGGATCTTCTAAGCGGGTCGCGATTCCGATCTGGTAATAAATTCTCTTGAGTTTTTAGGTTTCCTTCGGAGGCGCTCGGCCAGCTGTTAGCCCATCCCATCCTTCTTGACTGAGCCCATGCTCGCCCACGTGTTCTGGTGAAACTGGAAAGGCCTCCGGGCCAACAGTAATCTTTCAATCATAAAAAAAATCAGTGCTCATGATGTGCTAGGAGTATTCAGAAGACGAAGGGTTATCATGGGTTTATTATATCCGTGAAGATCCCATCAGCGCAGATAGAAACTATCCGTGCTGAATTTTTCGAGGTTTTTTTAGTTCTAAGGGAAGTATGTGATATTTCCTCTGGCATTGCTGATGTCCGTGAACGAAGGTACTTACCATCAAGTATGCTCGTGTATCTACAGTGGCAATAAAAAAAGGATAATTTATCATCAAATGCTTACGTGTTTGTTATCTTGTTAGAGCTCGCTCGGGTAGGTACCACCACCTATTTCAATCGCCAAGCGGTAATTGAGTTTGGAGGGTGGGGCAGCCGTTGTACTATAGAACTGATACAACTCAACAATCACATCTAGCAGTGCGTATCTGATAAGTTTGAAAATATAAAAATCATACCCGCAAAATTATAATTTGCGTATTTACTGGTGGTAGGACGTCTTGTGAGTCCACACGGTTAGGTACCACCACTCCGCCTATTTCTGCCGTGAAGCATTAATGCGTTTCGGTTTGAAGGGTGGGGCAGCCGTTGTAACTATACTGAGACCTTAGAACTTATATGGGTGGCGTATTTACGTTGTAGATGTCTATGGGCTGCAGTAACCACTTAACACCAGATGGGCTGTGAGATCGTACACCCATCTATGCAATAAAAAAATAAAATAAAAATTATATATTATAATATTCGTTAGGGCTTGATTAGTTTGGGCAGGGTTAGATGGCCACGAAAACGGGGGATAATCTCGAAAAACTATTCATCACTGGCAAAGTGGAAGAGAAGACGCCAAGGGAGCGTGGTCTCATGCGCTGATCTGGTCGAATTAAGACGACATTAGACTCCAGAATCAGTGTTGCTGTCCACTGCGGAGAGGACATGGAAGAGGAGCACAGTCCAAACAAAAATGTGTGCTCTGAGGAATTGCTTGAGATGATTCCATCATCTCGTTTTTATCATCGTACTGCCCACCACCGGTGTAGAGTTCATCCATACTACCTGGAGCCGCTGCGTTCATCCACAGTGCGCTTCCAGAGATCTTTTTTGCCACGTACCATCCGACTTTGGAATGAGCTCCCCTCTACAGTGTTTCCCGAGCGTTATGACATGTCCTTCATCAAAGGAGGCTTGTGGAGAATACTTAACGGTAGGCAGCGTTTTGGGTTTGCCTCTGGCATTACTGAAGTCCATGGACAACGGTAACCACTCACCATTGGTGGACAATTAAAAAAAAAACTCCGTAAAGATCACGATCTTCAAGCATTGAGAACACGATGCAAGGGACTAATCCTTGTATTATAGAACCATCGCACTCCTGCTAGTCCAATCCGAGCTAATATTCTACCATTTTACCCAGGTTCTGTCCGTCCGTGTTCATATACTTGGGGCTGGTGGTGCCGGCAATCTGGCTGCTGGAACTCCACAAAGTCGATCTACGGCTCCAGAAGAAGTCAATCAACGCGACCTTCATAGAGGCAAGTGGAGTGTATTTTTGAAGTTGATTGATTGAAGCAAAATGTCTAATTTTTACATTGTAATAATAATAATAATTCATTTATTTATCCTTCGATCAACAATAGTTACTATTGTTGATCGAAGTATTTATCAGATATTAATAATTCATACATTCAGATACAAATTAAGTCAATATTAAAATATAAATCATTATCATTCCAAGGCTTCCGCCACGGCGACCAAAGTTTTCCGTTTAATAATTTAAAAGCGCGTCTTTCATCCGCTCCAATATGGCTATGGAAGCCACACGTAAGAACACCATCCACGAAGCTGTAACAAATGGTGGAATTTACAATTACAATTACAAATAGGTAGTAAGTACATAGAGAAAAAGCAAAGAAACAAAGGCCTTCTCAACTAACATTATAATATTATTTATAAGCATTACTTACGAGTTCTACCGTTATATTTATTTAGTTAGTCCGCAAGTGAACTATATGGTTCAAATACTGACAGTCATAACAATCTGCATAATATAATATACTAGCTGACCCGGCAAACGTTGTGTTGCCTTAAATAAGATTTCTAGGGAAATTCTAGTCTAATATATAAAATTCTCAAAAACCTGATTCAATGACATAATACCTCGTTAAAACAAAAAAAAATTATCAAAAAAAAAATGTTTGGGGTGGACAATCCTTATCACTTAGGGGTATGAAAAATGGATAGTAGCCGATTCTCAGACCTACTGAACATGCTATTGATACACAAATAAAACCAAAAAAACATGGCTAGCAAGCTACGATTGATACATAAATAAAACCGGCGTAACAATATGTTTGTCTTTCATATTAGTCATGTAGCCTTGGCGAAATCTGTGATGATAGAACAATAGAACCATAATAATGTTCAAACTTATAATTTAAATTAATAATTTTGGTCGAATTTCGACTATTGGGCGACCGCTAGTATCTAGAATTACTTGATAATAGTCGTGCAGACTGTTCCTATGTTTGATCCTCTCACGTCGAAATTCCGGTGTTAATAACACCACAAAATGGAAAATTTTACTAGTTTATCTTTTTAGACGGAATTCCCCATTCCGGGGGGTAAAAAGATATCAACGGACATGTGGGTCACTGTCATCGAGCAGTTTCTGATGTTGACCCTCATTGTCGGGAGGTGGCTGCTGCCTAAGGGCGACCTGACCAGGGACCAGCTAAGTCAACTGCTTCTGGTCTACATAGGTACGTGACCTGATTATGTATTTTTACTGGTGGTAGGACCTCTTGTGAGTCCGCGCGGGTAGGTATCACCACCCTGCCTATTTCTGCCGTGAAGCAGTAATGCTGTACACGACCCGGTCTGTATGGCTGTTTCCGAGTCGTGTAATAATATTTTCTGCTGTCTGTTTGTGCGCTGGTAGAAGACGGCTGTTTCTTTCGATGGGTTTCGGCTTCTGTAGCGAGGTTTCACAGGTAACTGTCTGGTTCACTGGTAGCTGATTCACTGGTGGTTTTCTGATAACTGTACTATTGGAGAACTGCTGGTAACTGTTTCTGTCTTGCTGATGTTTCTTTGTCGGAGAGCTTCTGAGAACTGTTTCTGTCTTGATTATCTGCTGAGAACTGTGTTTTGCCTGTAAATGGCCATCCTTTTATATTTATTTCAGTACCCCATCTCGCGACGCGCTATCGACGCGCCACTTTCGGGGGTCCCTTGATCTGTATGTTACCGTAGTGAAAGCGCTCCACAAATCGTTCCTATTGGTCTATTCACATTCTCTGATCTGATACACTAACATATTGCATATTAAATAATTTAAGATTATACATTTTTGTTACATAATTACTTATTAACTATATTATTTCTATTTGTTTGATAAAATCCTATTTCGTCCTGCACAAATGCGTTCCGGTTTGAAGGGCGGGGCGGCCGTTGTAACTATACTTGAGATCTTAGAACTTATATCTCAAGGTGGGTAGCGCATTTACGTTGTAGATGTCTATGAGCTCCAGTAATAACTTAGCACCAGGTGGGCTGTGAGCTCGTTCAACCATCTAAGCAATAAAAAAAAGTTAAGTGGGGTTTTGGTAAGGTTCTTCATTTAATCAGTCCAGTGTATGGGGCTTCGTCCACGAGGTCTTTTACCATTGAATCTACCCTGAATAATAAGTTTCTCGATAGTAAATAGTGCGCACAAAAGATACAAAAGTGGATTTAATTTGTAACGTCAATGATACAGTGGGTAATATAACAGATATTGTAACATCAAGATGAATCTCCCAATAATTCGATTGTGTTTAATCTCTGGATATAACGCTGTTTCGTCTTAAATCAGGCACGGCTGCGGACATCATAGAGTTTTTCGACTCCTTCAAAGACGAGAAGGTGGCCTCCGAGAAACTCCTCGTTCTGCTCACCCTTGGCATTTGGTCGTGGTCCCTGGTGCAGTTCACCGTCGTCCTAACCGCCACAAAGTCCAGGAAGTCACGCGGAGCAGGCAATAGGTCCGACATGTACGTATTACGCACGCATACGCCACGCACGCATCATTTAATATACCACCATCACAATGTACCACATCTGAAGCGCTTTGGCGAGTTAATTTCGCGCAGAAATCTGGCAGTTTTTTTTTCCTATCTATTTCTACTAGAATACCTCGAGAGGTTGTTCTAGATTCACCGAGCTAGTAGGTGAGCTCACGGCGCTCAAACCGGGAGTGTTGCTAACACTGGCCCTAGCAAGAGCAGTGCTTCGCAGAATCTATCACCGGATCGGAAACGCGACCCACTGAGAAGATCCGGCGGGAAACTCAGTGGGCTGTGTCTGTGGGTTAATTTACAGGGAGGACAGACGACCGGGCTGTCTGTCTGTTGTTATGCCCAAACTGGATTACGGCTATGAATTCTTAGACTAGATTTCATGCCACTGCTAGGCACGGGTCTCCGCGCGCGCGATGATAAGTTTACTTCGCAGGATCTATTTTAAATGCGCCTACCGAGCTATCAGCCAAATATCTATTTAAACTACCATATGTTAGAGTCTACTTACCTGTGTGACGTTTATCAATCATATATTATTATAATATATATAAATATGAAAGCTGGAAAGACCTGTAGTCAGCGCGACATTCTCCCGCAGTGCTATCTAGTAAAAATCTTTCGTATTATAACGCGCTACTACGAAGCCGATGTTAGCCGATCTCTTTCCAAAAGTCGATGTGCGGTATTTATTGTCGGGTACTGTACGGAAACAGAAATTATATAATCGAAAGTAATTCGTGTTGTACTTAATTCTGTTGGTTTTTTGATGCGATTCAAAAGAAAACTTCGCACTCCAAATCGCATCCTGGGCACCAGAACTTAGTGTCCCGGTAAAACGAAGACTGGCAGGCTGCACGCACACGACAGCACGGAGCACTGGCTAGTCGCAAGGATCACGGAAGCTCACTGAAGCTCAACTACCGCAATAAACTACACTAAGCATATCTGACCGCGTCTACATTACGTGTGACGTCATTTGGGGTGAAAGCGTGCTTGCTAATCACAGATCATACGTTCAACTTGTATCATTTACATTACACACGAATATGGGTTTTTACTTTGCCTTGTTAAGCGCCTAACAAGTTTTTTAAATATACAGTTTCATTATTGGCGTCCGCTTTTGTCTATTTTTTAACATAATATGCTTTTTACACAGCTTATTTACGCACTTTGCGTCATTGATTGGCGAACCGTCATTTGAAATATTGTTTAAATGTTGATCGATCTTGTAAATGTCGTTAGCGCGATGCAGGCATTGGCCGACATATTTTTCCTAGATATCTAACCCCTGTAACTATAGTCCCTAGTATCAAAGCTACAAAAATGTATTTTACTGTTGTAGCGTTTGTTACTCAAACCGATAATAGGAAAAGATGAATAATATATTTATTGTAGTTAATCAAATGTCATAATTTATTAATTTTCTACAAGACAACAAATTGCTCGTGTAACAAGACCAGAGAATGCTCGGAGTTTCATTATAGTTATTAATTAAAATTAATTCCGGATTTACAAATAGTACATATCTACAAGTACAGTGTAAAAAAGTAATATTTTGATGTGATACCGTCTTATACTCGTAAATCGATGAATACCGGCTGCACGCACGAAAAAGTGTCACGTTCCACCCGAGCATGAGCGTGCGAGCGAGAGCGCGGAACAAGCGATAGAGAGGCATGATCGGCCCAAGCGTTGGCTTGTGACACATTTATCTCTCTTCTCGCGTGACGTCAGAGCTAGCAGTTCGAATAGTTCCGCCACTGAAGTTATCACGTAAAACTATCGTCCGTAAGCCGACTTTACAGACAACCAATATTTTTTTAAACGATTATGGAGGGTAAGAATAAGAAGCACCATTTCAAAGGGATCCAAGTAAAGTGGCGCCACAGTAGCAAGTGGAGAGATTTTAAAAACAGCGCCATAAACTGCCACACTACTTCACTTTATTTAAAACTGCTGTATTCATTACATTTCCACTTCTTACTCTAGCGCTATTTCGGTGAGTATTTTTATTTTTTTGTTGCTTAGATGTGTGGGCGGGCTCACAGCCCACCTGGTGTTAAAGCCCATAATAAACATCTACAACGTAAATGCTGCCACTCACTTTGAGATATAAGTTCTATGGTAGGTTCAGTATAGTTACAAGGGCTGCTCCACCCTTCAAATCGAAACGCATTATTGCTTCACGGCGGGTGGTACCTACCCGTGCTCCTTACTTCTACCCTCTATAAACGATAATTTGATGTAGGATTGCACTATCAATCGTACTCCGCTTAGGAACAGCCGCGCTTGTTGCTGCACGATCGAGGTGTGCGCCATCATGATGAACATAGCTCTCCAGGACGCGCCCTTCCTGGTCTTCAGACTCCTCATAATATGCTACTACAAAATAATCAACTACATGAATATATTCTTCACCTGCAAGAACACGTTGGTAAGTGATCTCTGTAGACGCCTTCAAGTTACCCTCAGCTGAATACATTTGAAAAGTGGTTGTTTTTTTTTTATGCACCGACGGTAATGACTCACCGTCAGATGGGCCGTATGCCACTTATAATGGCGATTAAAAAAAATTAATTTATTAGACACTAGTGCTCCTCCAGTAGTCAAAATTCGACTATAATTAATTAGTGAAACTATAAGTATGAACATTATTATAGTTCTATTGTCAAAGACTATTATACTTCTATTATCACAGATTTCGCCAAGACTACACTATAAACAAAAAAAAAAAAATATTTTTATTGCTTAGATGTGTGGACGAGCTCACAGCCCATCTGGTGTTAAGTGGTTACTGGATCCCATAGACATCTACAACGTAAATGCGCCACCCACCTTGAGATATGAGTTCTAGGGTCTAATTCTAAGGTATACCGATACCTAATACTTATAATCGAAATTCCGCACTTTATACTTTATTAATCGTCGATCTATCGACGTTTCGCGCTCAAAGGGTGAAACTAAAATGTGTCGCTTTTTATTTTTCGACGCCGTCCGATGAATTGCCCTTCACTGATTTCCACCAGGTCATCTTACTGCAGATGTACAGGCTATACGTGTTGCATTTGGAGATTGTTGACGACAACAATGGCGGCTCCGTGTACAGGAAGTCGGGGAGGCAGCATCACAAGAGCCGGGAGAGGAAGCCGAAGGGAGGCGGAAGAAGGTGAGTACTGAGAGACCCTGGGTGTCGACGAAAATTCAAGAGTTTTCTTTACAATTGTTACGCGCTGGGGTACGGGATAAATAAAAAATCTACCGTAGTACAAGTTAACACTGTATTAGCACTTGGAACACTTAAAACGCTTCACAAACACTTTAAAATTCTCAATTTCCTTCTTCCGCTTCGCTTCAGATGATCCGTTCGCTGTTTCGCTTAGAGTAGTTCCGATTACTGACTGCGTACCATCTCTGCAACGCTTTTATAATCGAGACGAAATCCCTAGTATCATCATATTACACAAAAGTCTAGTATTGTGTGTTTCCGCTATCGCTATCTGACAATAGATGGCGTTGTATTCCTCGAGTGTTCTCGATGTTACTAGATTATCGCGTACTGTCAACTCATCTGACTATACCATTGTCTCAGCTGCAATATGTAGCAGTCTCCAAGCCAGACCATTTGGCGCGTACGATCTCGGGATCCTCCTCCTCCACCTTGCGTCGTATTCCTCAGTGCTGAGGGTCGTGACCTTTACGGAGCACTTTTGTTTGGACCATGCTTCTCGATTCCTTCCTATCCTCTGCGCAGTGGATAGCGACATTGATACTGGAGTCCAATGTCGTCTTAATCGGGTCAGCGCCTGGGACTACGCCCCTTGATCTCTTGACCTTCCACTTTACCGGTGATGAGTAGTTTTTAGAGATTCTCACCCTTTTACCTCGCAACTTGAAAATCCTTACACAGGCAAGTGGTGGAGAGTCTTATGGAGACGCCTAGCTCTTGATCACGCGATAGATAGGTCTTAAAAACGTCTCCATACTAATGACGTATGCCTTCCAGCAAGCACAAGTCCAAGAAGCAGAAGACGAAGCACGAGGCTGGCACGTCTATATCCGTCATCAGCGACCGAAGACACGACAAGATCGACTCCGGCAGAATCAGGTGAGTGGTGCCTTGTGGTACTTGTGTTGTTGCTGCTCTTATTTATTTATTTATTTAATAGGTTGAAAAAGATTCTTCGCATATTTTAAGAAAATTCACAACATTTTTTAATATAGTTTATTTACCTTTAACTAAAATATGTAGGTACCATTTTGTTCGATAACTTTTTGCCATCTTGTAGGTAGGGACATGATCCTATTTCTATAGAAATTTTAGGGCTTCTGATCAAAATACCGCGAGAATTGGTTTTAATAGTCCTCTCGTGATTTTAATCTGACACTGCCTAAAGAATTCTGAAGAGACCGAAACAGGTGGAAATCTGAAGGTACAAGGTCAGGACTATACGGCGGACGCATTAACACCTCCAAGCCAAGCTCTCTTAATTTTGGCTGAGTGGCTAAAGATGTGTGAGGTCTAGCGTTATCATGATGAAAAATCACACCCCTTCTGTTAATTAATTCCGGCCGCTTTCTCTCAACTTCTTGCTTTAATCTCATTAGTTGTTCGCAGTAGATTTCAGAATCGATGGTCCTGCCTGGTGGTAAGAGCTCATAATGAATAATGCCCTTCCAATCCCATCACACACACAGCATCACCCTGTTGCGAGTTAACCCGGGTTTCGCCACAGTCTGTGAAGCCTGACCGGCCTTTGACCACGACCTTTTTCGCACGTTCTTGTCATACATGATCCACTTTTCATCATCAGTTATCAGCTTCTTAAAAAATGGTTCGCTATCATAACGTCGTAATAAAGAATCACAAATGAGTACACGGTTCATTAGGTTTTTTTCAGTGAGGTCGTGAGGTACCCAAACATTGAGCTTTTTTGTGAACCGCCGTTGTAACTACACGTTAGACCTTAGAACTTATATCTCAAGGTGGGTGGCGCAGTTACGTTGTGGATGTCTATGGGCTCCAGTAACCACTTAACATCAGGTGGGCTGTGAGCTCGTCAACCCATCTACGCAATAAAAAAAAAAAAAAAAAACCATTTTTTTCAAAATGGCGACCAGAGTAAGGTTTTTTTATTGCTTAGACGGGTGGACGACCTCACAGCCCAACTGGTGTTAGGTGGTTACTGGAACTCATAGACATCTTCGACGTAAATGCGCCACCCACCTTTTGCGGGTTTGATTTTTATTACACGATGTTATTCCTTCACCGTGGAAGTCAATCGTGAACATTTGTTGAGTACGTATTCCATTAGAAAAATTGCATCTTTGACATCAAAATTTCCGGATTGAAAACCTTTAAGCCGTGCTACTCTCACAGACGCTGCCTTAGGTCCATAAGCATCGCAAATTTTTTTCGCGGCTTGCGTTGCCTTTTTACCTTTTTTGTAGTAAAATTTTAAAATGTATCGAATTTATTCACTAGATTCACTCATCTTGATAGTACGAAAAATAAATAAAAATCACACATTTTTCTAACTTGAACTTATAATTATTTTCTTTAAAATTTAAACTTTTAATGATACCAAAACCAGCCAGATACAAATAGTATAGCCAAAGAGATTTTATTACAAGTTCATACATACTATAATGTGAAAATACTTTTTCCCAAACCTATTTTATTAGTGTTTGACAATAGAACCATAATATTGTTCAAACTTATAATTTCAATTAATTATAGTGCTGTGGGACCACTAGTAAACTCAAAAACAGGATGGAAGCGCTTTAGTCATTCTGAGAAATCGCTTAAAGAATCCGCGGGCGGAGATTGAAGTTTTTAATTTGCTTTCGATAACGATGTTTGCCGCTAAAAGCGAATTATATTGGCGCGATGACATCACGCAGTGAACCAACCTGCCCTTATCGCGTGGGGTGAAAGGGTAGCAAGGTAACAAGGAATTTAGGTAACTTGTGGAGATATAAACGGTAGGCAGCGGCTTGGCTCTGCCCCTGGCATTGCTGAAGTCCATTTGACGGTAATCACTCACCATCAGGTGGGCCGTATGCTCGTCTGGCTATACGGCAATAGAAAAAAAATAAAAAAAAGATATTAATTCATTTTGTTAAATGTCTAGAAATATTTAAACTTTACTAGTGGTCGCCGAATAGTCGAAATCATTCAATAATTATTTGAAATTATAAGTTTGAACATTATTACGGTTCTATTGTCAAAGTCTATTGTCACAAATTTTGCCAAGGCTACACTATAGACAAATGATATTAAAGTCAAACAATATTAATCTATTCTCAATTTGACCACATACTTTAACAATAAACAAAAGGGTATATATGCGTGTGTATGTGTTAAATACATGGTAGTGTGCGTAATGTTTTAGGTCTTGACTTAATGATTTTTTAATGTATAATTTAAAAAAATAACATTCTGCCTACATACTTTATATTCTATTTAAGTATTGGAAATTTCATAGTCCTCCGTCCACGAAATTCTCGCTAAAATAAAGATGCAAACACTGACACTGTAGGCATAGTTATAATAAGGTCTATTTTGCCATATTATTAGTCGATTTGACGACGCGCTCAAAAAGGATATTCGGTTGGATCCGTACACATTAAAATCCTTTTTATCAATATGTAAGTACCGATGTATCGATAAAATCCGTCTATAAAAAAATCTTTAGCCGCGAATATAGGAATTGGATCGCATTCTTTTAATCCGCGAATAGTGAAAACGCAAATGAAGGGAGCGCAAATAAGGATCTTTTACTGTTGTTTTCTTTATATTCTTACCTAATCGCTGGTAGGGTAAAGGGTATTCCAGGTTCACGCAGACGGGAAGGTGAGCTCACGGGCTCAACCTGAGAGAATTTGCGAACACTGGCCCTAGCAAAAGCAGTGGTTCGCAGAATCTACCACTGGATCGGAAACGCGACCCACTGAGAAGATCCGGCAAGAAACTCAGTGGGCTGTGTCTATGGGTTGCGATTTAATCAATAATGCACACATAATTGCCAAATATAATATTGTCCCAATTAATTTAAATGCTTTTAAACTCTTTATACTAATACTTTGACTGAAGTACTAGTGAAGTAATAACTTTTCTATTTTATTGCGTTTTATCGTATCAGGATTATCCGGCTTAATTTTGAAAGCGTTGTCACATCGAGCTGGCTCCCACCTCACCTTGACACGAAAGGGGTTGGAATCACTGCCGATAGGGATGTGACGATGTCGATGAAAAGTAAAAACGATAAATCATATGCGATTTTTAACGAATTCTGATTGGTCCCACGGATTCTCGCGTCAGTGTAATGTCAGATGATATTAAATTTTTATTAGTGTTATTTGCCCCGGACCTCATGCAGCAGTCAAAGTATGTAACAACAAAACGATAGGTGCATATTCATCAGAACGGTATCTATATATGTATAAATACGTGAAGCAAAAACATTCGGACCATTTTTTACGAAAATTGCGCGGACGGAGGAGTATAAAATTTCCCACACTTATAGAGAAGGATTGCAGGATGATAATATATCTTTTTAATTACGCATTAATAATACACTAACTAAATCTATAAAGATTCTGCGAAGCACTGCCTGCTCTTGCTAGGGTTAGTGTTATCAAAAGTCTCTCAGGTTGAGCCCGCGCACTCACCTACCTGTCCGCGTGTAGTTGGAAAAACCTCTTAAGCTACCAGTGAATAAGTAGGAAAAAACCAATGAATATTAAGAGTTCTGGGGATTAAATCAAATTATTGCCTTCTGGCAATCGCCTTTCAGGCTGAACCTCACTTCCACCGCCCTTGCGGACGCTCAATTAATTTCCAGAGATTATTTTCACCGCGACCGCTCTATTACTGGTGGTAGGACCTCTTACTGGTGGTAGGACCTCTTGTGAGTCCGCGCGGGTAGGTACCACCACCCTGCCTATTTCTGCCGTGAAGCAGTAATGCGTTTCGGTTTGAAGGGTGGGGTAGCCGTTGTAACTATACTTGAGACCTTAGAACTTATATCTCAAGGTGGGTGGCGCATTTACGTTGTAGATGTCTATGGGCTCCAGTTACCACTTAACACCAGGTGGGCTGTGAGCTCGTCCACCCAACAAAGCAATAAAAAAAAATTTCAAATGAGCTTCGTAAAAAGTGCTTCGTAAAAAGTGCTTCGTAAAAAGACAGAGAAGTCTTTTCTTAGCCCACCGCGTCACGTCGGGGTAGCCAGTTGTAGGTATAGACGACGAAAGGAAGATCTTCCACTGAACGGGTGATATTGCTCGCTAGACCGACGGTCCGAATGTTGTTGTTCGGAACTTGTATATATGCAAGCCTGTCTTGAAAACGTCGTAAGCGAGATTCAGGCATCTTTTTTTTTTATTGCCTATGTATGTGGACAAGCTCACAGCCCACCTGTTGTTAAGTGGTTACTGGAACCCATAGACATCTACAACGTAAATGCGCCACACACCTTGAGATATAAGTTCTAAGGTCTCAGTATTGTTACGACGGCTGCCACACCCTTCAAACCGAAACGCATTACTGCTTCACGGCAGAAATAGGTGGGGTGGTGGTATACCTACCCGTGCGGACTCACAAGAGGTCCTACCACCAGTCAGATCTGTCAAATATCTTGCGTTGTATGATGGCTACCGCCACACCGCGAGGAAGACGTGGACGAGGCGTATCAGACCTCGTTCTGCGTTTGAGTCGTTGAGGAATTATTATCGATATCGACTTTACGGTCCACAACCAGGGTCCTCCCTCGCTGGGAGCGGCCAAATGGCCCACGGTAATGGTTACGAATGACCAGACTATATTGCACTGTGTTTTCATTCTCCGACTTGTCTTTGTAAAAATACTTTATAGGTATATATAAAATGGACTGTCTGCGTGGGGCAGTAATTAGCGCTTCTGACTGTCGCGCCGAGGGTCGTGGGTTTTATTCCCACATCGGGCAAACATTCGTGTGATGACCAGTTTTGTTTGGTCTTTGTCTGGGTGTTTATTATCTATATATATGGAGAATTTCAGAGTACTAGTGGTCGCCTAGTAGTCGAAATTCGCCCATAATTAATTTAAATTATAAGTTTGAACATTATTAAGGTTATATTGTCACTACACTATTGTCATTATACTTCTATAATCACAAATTTCGCCAAGGCTCAGTACTATAGACAAATAATATTATTCTGCTCTCAATATGACCACAGACTATCAATAAACAAAAGAGAATATATTATATGTGTGTGTGTCGAATACATGGTAGTGTGTGTGATGTTTTTCTTATTGATTTAATATATTTTTATTCATAATTTTAAAAGAATATTAGCATTCTATAGTATTTCTCTATATAAACTTTAAGCGTGGGAAATTTCATACTCCTCCGTGAGCGCAATTTTCGTTAAAAGGGGTACAAAGTTTTTGCTTCACATATCTATATATATAAAAATGAAACCCGTTTTCCGTTGTCACGACATAACATGAAAACGGCTTGACCGATTTGGCTAATTTTGGTCTTGAATTATTTGTTGAAGTCCAGAGAAGGTTTAAAAGGTTAGATAAATATAAAAATATTCGGAATTAAATAAAAATAACAATTTTGTTTTTCCTTTGATGTGTCCCTCGTCGGACGGATTCCTTTTGTTTGTTTTAAGTTTATCCTAAACAAAAGTTTAGGTCTTTTATTTATCGATTGAGGCACTACGAAGTCTGCCGGGTCAGCTAGTTAATATATAGATAAACAAAAAAAAAAATTAGTTGTGTTTTTTTAAGTGTATTGTTTTTTAATAAGAATACAACATTTAAAGCATTTAATCTCTTTTGTAAATTATTATTTTAAACAGTATAATTGAATTACGTATATATATATAAGCAGTATAATTTCGGTTATTCCCACATATTGTTTATTCTTAGTGCATAATGTAATTTACTAAATAATTTTGAACAAAATTAACGTTATCAAATCACGCACGCTCATCCGGGCCCAATTTAGAATTCCCTGCGTTATGGGTACCAGAGACTGACTTAAATACTTATATACGTTTAAATATATACATATATAGATAATAAACATCCAGACGAAGAGCAAACAAACCTGCTCATCACACGAATGTTTGATGCGGGAATCAAATCCACGATCCCCGGCACCACAGTTAGGCGCGTTGAGTAATGCGGAATTTTTTTGTTCTACCTAAGCTGATGGTCTTGAGAGGCCATTTCAGCGTTACCCTAATAAGTAGGTAAGCTCACGGGGCTCAAACCTGTAGACGTTGCTAACACTAGCCCTAGCAAGAGCCGTGCTTCGCAGAATCTACCGCCGGATCGGAAACGCACTGAGGAGATCCGGCGAAAAACTCGGTGGACTTTACTGCGCCACCGAATCAATCTTAATCTTATTTAATCTTAATTTCAGGGCCATTATACTGACCAATTCGGATGAGATAAAGGAACTGGAACTCACGAAGCTCTTCAGTGATCAGATAACAACAGAAAATGAAAAGAAAAAGGGGTGAGTGTAAGCCACGTGCCTTTGGTATGTTTGGCGGCGAATTCAAAGGCATTTACTACAAATTTTAATGCCATCGAACGTTCTCGTCGTAAATATGGAGGGTAGATGCAAGGAGCGCCATCTTGTATAGGGGATAAGTTGAAATGTCCGCCTGTAAACATCGAGTTATTGTTGGAAGACTCACCGAAATAGCGCTAGTGTATCGCAGTAGAGTATGGCAGTTTTAAATAAAGTGGGCTGGAGTGAAGTGAAGTGTGATAGTCTATATCATGGAGGGTAGAAGTAAGATGACCATCTCAGTGTTTTATAAAGTGTCCGCTGGAAAGGAGCCAATTAAAGTGGCGCCACAGTAGCAAGTGGAAGGATTTTAATAACAACGCCATAAACTGCCATTAGGATACTAAATTAATAAGGAAAGAAACACTTCTTACGTGAATAGTAATAGAAATAAATAGTTGACATTTTGAACATTATAATATATTTATTAAGTACACAAGTCGCGAAGAATATATCTTCTATATATTAATACGTGAAGCAAAAACTTTGTATCCCTTTTTACGAAAATTGCGTGGACGGAGGAGTATGAAATTTTCCACACTCATAGAGAATATAGAGAAGAAGTGCACAATGCTAATATTTTTCTTAAAATAATGCATAAAAGATACGTTAAATCAATAAAGAAAACATTACACACACTACATACCATGTATTTAACGCACACATCATGCATACTATTTATTTATTGTCAAACTTTTGTTCTCGACGTCTGTTGTCAAATTGAGATTAAATATTGTTTGTCTTTGTTAATGTTTTTTATAGTGTAGTCTTGGCGAAATTTGTGATTACAGAAGTATAAAATACAATCATAATAGTGTACAAACTTACAATTTCAATTAATTATAGTCGAATTTCGACTACTGCGGGACCTCTAGTAATTTTTCAATACAGCAAGACTTCACCCTGTATAAAACTGCTATATTCATGTCATTTCCACTTGCAACACTAGCGCTACAGCTTGGACACTTTATCAACTTCTCCCTTGTACAAGACATTCTTTACTTCTACCTTCCATAGTTTTCAAAAAGAGTAACCACGATTTTGAAAAAAACTGACCAAGCAAACCCATCGGACGTGTCTCTTTGATATTTCATTTCAATAATTTAAATACAAAAAACTATATATGTGTAGTCGTCGTGGCCTAAAGGATAAGACGTTCGGTGCATTCGTATCTAGCGATGCAACGGTGTTCGAATCCCGCGGGCGGGTACCAAATTTTGTAATGAAATACGGATTTAACAAATGTTCACGATTGACTTCCACGGTGAAGGAATAACATCGTAAATCATAAAAAAAATCAAAACCCGCAAAATAATAATCTGCGTAATTACTGGTGGTAGGACCTCTTGTGAGTCAGCACCACCCCGTCTATTTCTACCGTGAAGCCGAAATGCGTTTCAGTTTGAAGGACGGGGCAGCCATTGTAACTATACTGAAATCTTAGGACTTATGTCTCAAGGTGGGTGGCGTATTTACGTTGTAGATGTCTATGGGCTCCAGTAACCACTTAACACCAGGTGGACTGTGAGCTCGTCCGCCCAACTAAGCAATAAATAAAAATCCCTATATGATTTATGACATAAATCTAAAAGAAGATATAATAAGTTATACAGGTGACACATAAATAGTATTTTGAATATTGAAACACAAGAACTGGTGAACCAATAGCTATAAATGTTGTTTCTCTTTACAGAGCAACTCAATTTGTATTATAATTTTACTGGCTAAACTTTCCTTTATGGTCCATCGATTTGGAAGATAATCAGAAAATAATTCATTATATATCTAAACTGGAAAGACCTGTAGTCAGCGCCGCATTCGCCCGCAGTTCCATCTAGTAATCTTTCGCATTAGAACACGCTTTACTAATACGAAGAGAGCGATTCACGAAGCCGATGTTAGCCGATGTTATCCGATAGTCTCTTTTCGAAGAACGATGTGCAGTATTTATTGTCGGGTCCTGTAATTGAAATTCGACCAAAATCTACGAACGAACTGTGATTCAAACGACTCATGGAATCTTTTTGTATCGTCGTAATTATCTAAAAGATATATATCGTATGTTAATTTGGAGCTAGTGTTGGTCTGTAGATAAATTAACAATAGATGTGTTCATGTTTCACCCGTTGGTTCGGTCATTAATATCTGGAAGTTCAAGGGCACAGCCATGACGAAAAACTGTTGGATCCTCGTTAAATCTCTTCAAAAGTGCTTAGTGCGAGTTTTTTCAATTACGTTTGCCACTAGGGGCGCTGTTCCAACTATACAAATTTGAGTTAACTTTTACGTCATCGAGAACGTGACGAGAACACTAAGCACACAGGTTGTGAACGGTCACCTCGCTCATGAACGCAAGCCACTGCAACGCATGCAAATTATCTGCTCTGTTCAGTGGTAACGCTTCCAACCGTGACCGATGCCTAGCCAGTAGCTGTCATAGACATGACAATGTTAGTAAGGACTTATTTCATTACAGGGGCAAAAGGAAACAAAAGTCTGAGACATCGGAGGAGTCGTTGAACAATATACAGCAGACCACCGACGATTCGGGCATATGACATCACAGGATAAGGCGGGATAGTCCCAAACGGAGCCCCAAGCGAAGCCCCAAACGGAGCCCCAAACGAAGCCCCAAGCGAAGCCCCAAGCGGAGCCCCAAACGAAGCCCCAGGCACAGAGATAAGCAGAAAGACAAACGGAACCGGAAGAAACGTGAGACTGACAGTGACAGTGACAGCTCGAGTTGAATCCCTTCGTCATAATGTTCATGACGTATCTTGCCTTTCGCATTTTCGAGAGAGAAATTATTGTCTATGGTCGAAATTGTCTATGGTATGTCGATGCATTGTGTGTCATACTGATCGGTGTTCGTTAGGAGTGGAAAATGTTTGACGACGAATCTAATTGCTTTTTTTTTAAGAACGAAAACTGAGTATATCGATTCGTCTAAAAATCAATTCGGTGCACTATCGTAATTGTCTCTGGATTTATTGTATTTTATCTAGAGGTAACCTTATTTGTATAGGAAAAATGAAATTAAAAATGGCGGTTCTAAATTAGTTACGCCTGCCAAAAAAAGGCTATTTTATATTAAAACTATAAAAGCCATTAGAAGAATCAGAAAGCTAACTATGTAAGATAATCTTAGGCGAACATAATACATACACTTTCTCTTTTAAAAATAATGATATCAAATACTCAAGACAATGAGAGTTATCTGCATTTTCTGTAATATAAAGTACGAACGTAATAACAATTAGCAATCAGCCCTTGCTTCGCTTCGGGAACATTAAATTTTATTATTGATAGCCGAGTCCCGCGATGCTACCCGCGCTTATTGTCGTACCGCGGGTGATACCGCGGGGCGAAGCTAGTCTAAAAAACGTAGCTTAAGTTACTCCTTATATAATCAGGTACCTATCAGTGAAGGTCTCGTCAAAATCTGTCCAGCCAGAACAAACAGACAGACAAAAATAAAAATAAAAATATTTTGGTTGAAGTACTGTGTGTTGTAGGTATGCATACTTCGCATTTAATAAAAAGTGGTTATTTTATTATTACAAACAGGTATTCCAATTTTATTTATTTGTATAGATATAAAATTTAAAACTATAATAAATTCATCTAACAAAATATTCGCTGACTTGTAATATAAATTTTGTGAAAACAACATTTAAAGTCCTTAATATGTCTATTTAAATTAATATTTTAAACAATATTATTACATATTATATTGTGTAAGATTGAATTATTTCTCTTGATTGAACGACAGGTGAATGAACTGTCTAAAAAAAACCTTTGTAAAACTAATTTTTTTTACGTATTTAAAGATAAGCAATGGTAAAACACTTAGTGCCTTTTTGTCGTATTTTTAGAGATTTAGTGTTATCACTAAAACAAAATCAAAAAAATTAGATTTCTTTCGAAACCACAAGTGAAAATGAATCTTGCAGTTACAATAATCAAGGGCGAATTTCGATCGTATAGCAGACAGACACTTGTACATATTATTATTCCTTATGAATTAATAATAAGTTAAGTAACTTGTATTTGTGAGAATTCGTTAGATCTAGTGTATAATTTGAATAAAAACGATGATTTTATTAAATCAGCCTTTCCCAAAGTGGGCGATAACGCCCCCTTGTGGGCACTGCATTCCTAAAGGGGGGCGGTAAGACACCCAGAAAAAAAGGGAGCGTTGTGTAGAGGTTTGGCAGGCAATTTGTAATTTCGTCTAGGAGGACTCTTAGACACCGACTGAGCTGTCGCTATAGTGGTTTTCAAGTAGGTGAAAAAATGGGGGCGCTAAAAAATTATTTATTTTCAAAGTGGGCAGTAGGCAAAATAAGTTTGGGAACCCCTGCCTTAAATCAATCGATAAAACAGTGAGTTAAAGTGATACAATTTTTTTGTCAGCGCGCCACTATTGTGACCATGTTTTTTTTGTTAATAGAAAAATGACGCAATATCTAGTTGTCTCTCTCTCGCACGCGCGCAACTAATAGCCCTATCGCGATCACCCAAGTTGCGATGTGTCCATTTTTGTTCCGAATTCACGGTTTCAAAGAATAAAATCAAAAAACTTCCAGATAGCAAATGACCAGTACGACAAGTTTCACAAAATAAGATCCGATCGAAGTATTGAAGTCGGACTAAGGTAGCCAGCGAATATAAAGAATAAAGCGATATGTTTATTGTTTTGTGTTTTTTCGATATTCGCCGATGACAGCAGGAATGTAAACACGAACTTCTCCCTCGCAATGTTATAGGTTAAGTCAAAAAATGTTATGTTTGTATAAGACAAGTGAAATGAAATCAATTTGTGTCGATACTATTGTAGATTTTTAATAAAAGGATTAATGAAAATGTGTTTTTCTATTAAGAAATTAGAAGTTAACAAGGTTGGTAAAAGTCAACTAATTTAGCACGCAACCGCGGGAAATCTTATTGCTTCTCTTCAGCTTTTTTTTTTTTTTTTTTATGATTGAAAGATTACTGGTGGCCCGGAGGCCTTTCCAGTTTCATCAGGACACGTGGGCGAGCAAAGGCTCAGCCAGGAGGGGTAGGATTTGCTAACAGCTACCCGAGCGCCTCCGAAGGAGACCTAACAGCTCAAGAGTAGCTGCTTCGCGAATGAATCTACTACCGGATCGGAACCGCGACCCGCTGAGAAGATCCGACGAGAAACTCAGCGAGCTGATTCATGGGTTAGGTTGCACGGCGAACTCTTTGTCGAGTTCGACGAGTACGGTTACCGAGGTCCCTAAGCCTGCTCCTAGTGTTAGAGCTGAAGGCGTCTAATGCAAAGGTTATTGGATCTGATGGATCCGCAAGGACGTGTCTAGGGCGTCGACGGTGACTGGCTCCTGCGTGATCAGGATTCGGGGAGTAGTCAGCGGCGGCAACGATAAGGCGATTATCATGACGCATAGCCTTATCGAAGTACCGTTCCGACGCTGACTTCATGTATTTCTGGATAGATTCGAAGCCCAGGTCGTCGTGTAGGTCAACGTTCCTCACGAACCACGGAGCTCCGACGGCTAACCTGCAAAAGCGGGATTGTAAAGATTGGAGGGTGTCTATGTGTGTGCGGGCCGCGTGAGCGAACACCACACTCGCGTAAGTCATGACGGGCCTAATGCAAGTTTTGTAAAGTGTCACCTTGTTTCGAAGGGACATTTTACTCCGCTTACAGATCATGGGGTAGAGTCTACCGAGAATAAACGCGGCACGGTCACGGACTGATTTTATATGCGGGCGGAATGTCATCGATGCATCCAGGGTAACGCCCAGGTACTTGACCTTCCTGGCCCAGGGTATGGGTTGTCTAAAGAGAGTAATCGGGGGTGTGAGATTCCTCCTCCTAATCCGGGAGGAAATCCGTGTGGAGCTTCCCCTCTGAAATAGCACCGCAGTACTTTTCGCTGGGTTGATGTCTATGCGCCATTTTCGGAACCACTGTCCTAGGGCTAGGGCTGCGCTCTGAAGCTTCTTCGCGATTAGGGACTTGTTTCTACTGGAATAGTAAACAGTCGTGTCGTCGGCGAATAAGGCTAACTGGGTCGGCGGCGACCGGGGAATATCGTTAACGAATAAGCTAAATAGGAGGGGTGAAAGGACAGAGCCTTGCGGGACTCCAGCTGTGAGAGATCGTGGGGAGGAGCGGGCTCCCTCGACTCGATATCGAAAAGAGCGGTTCGACAAGAAGTCCCGTATGATGACCACGAGACTATCCGGCACGTCCATGTTGAATAGTTTGAAAATCAAACCGTTGTGCCAGACTTTGTCGAACGCTTTTGCGACGTCGAAGAAGAGAGCTCCCGTGTATAACGGTTTTGGTCGATTAAGCCCCACAAGAATGTGCTCCGTGAGGCGGTGCACCTGTTGAACGCATGAGTGATTTGCACGGAATCCGAATTGTTCATCGATGAGAATGCCCTTGGATGAGACGAAGTCTCTGAGGCGTTTGTAGAGCAGACGCTCATACAGTTTGCCTTGAGACATGAGGAGGCTAATCGGGCGGTAGCTCGTCGGATGATTTTTTTGGTTTACCGGGTTTATGTATGCCGATAACGTCCGCTTCTTTCCACACCGCGGGAAAGATACAGTTCGCCATAGCGGCATTGAAAATAGATGCCAACATCACGATGAGTTGGACGGGTAGAAGTTTAATAACGCGGTTGGATATACCGTCGGAACCGGGAGCCTTGCGAGGACGTAGGTCTTTGATCAAGTCTTTAACTTCCATCGGGGTGACGGGTGGTAACGCATCCGAGGGTGGCAAGGAGACTGCGTTCTACCTCACTGTCTACTAATTCTACATGAACAGGGTCCACGGATTGAGTGCTGGGCGTGCACTGGGCTTGCAATGTACCGGCCAGCAGCTCTGCTTTTTCGTCATCATTGAACGCCGCGAGTCGGCCTGAGGAGCCTACGAGGGGGGGCATAGTTACTACCGTATCCGATTTGAGAGTACGAGCTAAGCGGTAGTAAGACCTTTAGGAGGGCGCGAGTCCTTCTAAGAAATCAGACCATCTGGCATCTCGGACTTCGGCGATGCGAGACTTTACGTCGCGTTGTAAGGCACGCATTCGAATACGATTTTCCGCGGTAGGATACCTGCCGTAGGCGCGTATCGAGGCGTTCTTAGCTCTAAGGAGCTCCCTAATATCGTCGGGCAACCCGAAGCGGTAAAGGAAGTCCTCCGCTACAACTTGTTTCGATGACCTATCTAATGTCGAGGTGATGTGTGACGTTAAGATGTCTATGGCTTCAGCGGTATCCTGAGGAGACGGGGTAGAGTCCGAGCTAAACGGGAGCGATGGTGGATCAGATTCAGCCAGGCTAATGCCCAGTGTGTGCCAATCTACCACAGTCCTCGCGACAGGAACGGAATCGGGAGCGCGACCGAGCTTCATAACGACGGGACGGTGGTCTGAATCTAACTCTGAAACGACTTCGATCGAGTGTAAGCGCAGAGTTACGTTTTTAATAACGCTATGTCGAGTATATCCGGGCGATGTGCGATATTTAGCGGGTAGTGAGTCGGGTTTAGCGGAGCGACGATATTGAAGGCGAGATCATCGACTAACGCGTCAAGCCGCCTGCCATTCGGGGTTGTGGTGTGTGAGTTCCACCTGATGTGTTTACAATTTAGGTCGCCCGCCAGAATGACAGAGCTCCCCATACCGAGCAGCGCCTCGATATCACTGCTTAGAACGATCTTATCCGGTGGAAGATGAACGGACGCGATAACGATCGGCGCGTGTCCCGTCAGTGAGATTCGGCACACTGATGCTTCGATATTAGCGAGCGCGGGAGGATCGAGCGGGACGCAATGCAGGGCTCTTCTATAGTAAATGACGGTACCACCACCACGGGCAGAGAGCCTGTCGTTCCTGACCATGTTATAGTTCGCGATTTTAGGGTCACGGCGCGCGGGCTTAAGTAGGGTCTCCTGCACTAAAAAGATATTAATTTGATGGTCACGCAAAAAGTCAGAAACCTGATCACGTTGATTTGCGAGACCGTAAGCGTTAAAAAATCCTATCGTTACGGATAGGGGCTTTATTCTACTTATATACGCCATTGATTACCGGCGGAGTGAGGAGAGGACGTACGTATATAATGACGCGTATACGTCGGCCTATTCCTGCACAACGGCGATAAAGTGTTGTGCAGTGGAGGCAGCGCGAATGCCGACGAGTCGCGGGGGCAGGACGAATCGCGGAGGAGGGAGTTGTAGCCGTGTTCATGTACGGCAGCGGTTTCGCCCAGGCCGAGACACTGGGCACCGGCGCCGGAACGAACGCTGGCTTAGCCTGCGACACAGAGGGTGCCGAGGCTTTGATGTCTGGGCCGGAAGCTCGGAGGTGGTTTTCGCGGGCGACGCGGCGATTTATTTTAGGGGCTCGGGGGCAACCACGGTAATTCGCGGGGTGACCCTGTGTTCGACACAGGACGCAGCTAGGCGGTTCCGTCGCGGTTTTTTGGTCGCGAGCGCAGAGGGCCGTGGCGTGATCGCCCAAACACTTAACACTTCGGGGGCGCGCGTGACAGTTACGGGAACAGTGCCCGTGCAGTTGAGAGTTATGGCACTGGCTAGGAGTGGCTTTTTTTATGGGGGGCTTCGACGGCGATACCGGAGAGCCTACAGACGGTCTGTGTGTTGAAGATTTTCTTACCCTCGGGGTAGGCTGGAAGGTGACTAGAACCATATTATATGGCTCCCTACCGCGACCGGTGTGCATACGGTGCACAGAATTCACTGGAAAGCCCTGTTCTAACAGATCGGCCTTGACGAGCTCTACATCTAACTCTTTAGGGATTCCGCGTATTACAACGCGGAGTTCGCGCTCCTCCTGGAGCGTATAAGTATGGAAACTTATACGTTCCTTACGGAGGTAAGAAGAGAGGGCCCTATGGTCGTCGGGTGTTTGAACCTTAATTTGAATGCCGTTCGCGAGGTTACGGGCATTCGTGAAATTTATATTTTTGGCCTTAAGGGCCAGGCAAACTCGATCCCAAGCTGCCTTCTCCTGAAGGATAACCGGGGGAGGGGTCTGGGTTTTATTTTGTGCCACCAGACGCGGCGGCGGAGTGGCACGGGCTGGGGGCGCAACGGAAGTCTGAGGGCGGGGGCGCGACGCGTTCGCGGCTTTGCTAATTTTAGCGGCCGCGGGAGCTCGGGACTCCGCGGCACGCTTCTTACCCTTCTGTACCAGGGTGAATCCATCCGTCGATGAGGCGGGGGCGAGGTCGACCTCCATGTCCGAGTCAGAGTCGGAGCACGAGGAGGCGAGTGTAAGCGACCTACGATCAAGTGTAGGTGTTTTAGAGGGCGCGACGGAGGCCGCGGATGATCGCTCAGCTGAAACGATGGTCACAGCGGACGACGCAGCAGCTTTACTCGCCAGTATAGGCGACACGGGAGCGGCAGGCACGACGGAGGCTGCGGTGCTCAATGCAGAAACTTCGCACGCAGGAACAGGCGACGCAGGAGTAGCGAGCGCGGCGGAGTCCTCGAGAGGGCTCGCAGTGAGATTGGCCTTGAAGGCCAGAAACTCTGAGGCGAGCTGTGGGTGGCGAAGTCGGAGGAATTCCGCGAATACAGCGTCCATGATCGCTGAGTACCCAGGTGGGGCGGCCCCGGGTCTTGAAAACACTCGCCTTGCGGCGAGGCCCCAACTTCTCGGACCTGAGCGGTTCTATTGAACACAGGTGGCAATGCGGCGCGATTACTACAGGACAAAGAAAAAGCACAACAAAACAGAAATAACAAAAAGAAACAAAACAAATAAATACTTGCAGGAAAACACTTTGTCGGCAAATGTACCACGAACACAAAAATAACTAAAACAAAACAAATAAAAGCTTCCAGGAAAAACACTTGGTCGGCAGATGTATCACGAACACAGGCCGCGCGAACAATGGCCGGGCTAACAAAAGCCGGGCGAACAAAGACCGGGCGATCGAGTGGTCGATGAGCACGTCCGCACGTGACGGGTGCCTCTATCGGAATGGTTCTCTTCAGCTATAGGCGGGATATACAGCTATGGTTAGTAATTATTATACAGCCATAGATTAGATTACATTGCAATTACATTATTTCCAATGTTTCGAGTCATGATATAATATTTAAAGTTATAGTTAATAATGTAGTTTAGTGGTTTTTATTATTCCGACTAGTCAATCAATCCGAAGAAAGTAATATAATTAAGCAGATAGAATAAACAAAAAAACACAACAAAAAACTAAGTATTAATCATGTGGAAAATGGCGGATTTCCGCTCAATCTTACTTTTTTTTTCCTACCTAAGTTGATGGTCTAGGAGACCATATCAGCGTAACCTTAATTAGTAGGTGAGCTTACGGGGCTCTAACCTGACAATGTTGCTAACACTGGCCTAAGCAAGAGCAGTGCTTCGCACCGGATCGGAAACGCGACCCACTGAGAAGATCCGGCGAGAAACTCAGTGGGCTGTGTCTATGGGTTAATTCACTCGTCGAGCCCTTCGTCGCAAGCGACGGGTTCGACGAGGACGATGACCGGTGCTTGCGGTACCTAAAAGCACCGTTAATGGATCGGGAGCATCCGTAATGACGTGTTTATGGCGACGTCGACTGTTTACCATTCGGTCTACATAATCGTGGCTCGCACTAAGCACACTGGTCTTATATGGGTACTAAATCTAAAACGGTTCGCCGTTAAAATTGCTCAATTTTATGAAGATGCAAAATTTGCGTAACACGAAACGAGATAAAGACAAATTTATCTTATCGCGTATTACTCAATCGCCATCTGAATTGATTTTGACGGTCACGTATTTATCACGATAACGTGATTAGTGATAATTACGTTTAAACGATACTTAAATACACAGCCGTAGTTAATGGCCGATTCAATTGAACTTTGATTCTTGAAAACTCAGTTCGAAATAGCTTTGGAATTAATACTAACTTTACAAGCGGGAGCGCCATCTTAAAAACGTAAAATTTCCAAAACTGTCAACTGTCAGTTTGACGGGATGGATTTATACAGGGCGTTGTTTTTGCTATTGTTTCTCGGTTATGGCTACAGTGATGAGAATTTTAAAATTGTTGAAACGGCGCAAGGGAAAATCGAGGGGGCTCTATGCCATAATGGGTATTACTATGAATTTTTAGGAGTGCGTTACGGCGTACCTGAAAATTTTAAGGTGAGTGCTAGTTTGTAATTAGTTTGTACTGATGATCAGACGAGCTGACGGGCTTTCTTTTGTTAACTGGTTCGGACACGATAATTTAAATACCATCAATGAGGCCAAAGTCGGGAATTTTATAACGACTGACCCATTCTTCAAATTGAAATTCTTGACTGCTTCGTGGAAGAAATAGGCAGAGCTGTCACCTGGAATTACCTAAATCTAAAGGTTTGTGAGTTTTATATATTTTTGTATATTGTCCTTGTAGGCAGACTAGCATACGGTCCACCTGATGGTGAGTGGTTATCATCGCCCTTGGACTTCAGCAAAGCCGCTGCCTACCATTAAGTACTCTCCACAAGCCTCATTTGAAGAAGGACATGTTTTATTTGACTATGATCGCTATGTTATACTGCAGCCCATAGACAGAACTTCATCGGCGCTACCGTCTATCTCTTGCCTTCGAATATCGCCTTCGTAAGCTTTACACAACGATGGAGAAATTATATAGAAAGTAACCATCATTGCTTCATATTTAACCTGATCGTTTCGCAAGTTAATACACAAGCCAAGCCAGGATTCGTTATAGAGTGTGATATATATTTTATTGCTTAGTTGAGTGGACGACCTCACGGCCCACCCGGTGTTAAGTGGTTACCGAAGCCCATAGACATCTAGAACGTAAATGGCCGCATCACGGCAAATATAGGCGAGATGGGGGTACCTACCCGTGCGGACTTACGCAAATTATTATTTTTCGGGTTATTACACGATGTTACTATTTCACCGTGGAAGTCAATCGTGAACATTTGTTAAATACGTATTTCATTAGAAAAATTGATGCTTGAGTGTATCGCTAGATACGAACGCACCGGACATCTTATTCTAAGAATTTATTTTATAATATTGCTGAACAATTTCTCGTCAGGCACCCAAAGAGCCGCCATCGTTTGCTGGAGTCTACAAAGCCGACAACCGTGCCGTGCTCTGCCCTCAATTCCCTGTTAACGACCCCCTGGCTGCCCCAAGCGACAACATGGACTGCCTTGTCTTGAACGTCTACATGCCTAAAATACCCAGCAACACCAGCTTCCCCGTCATGGTCTTCATCCACGGCGGCGGCTTCGGTACAGGCTCCGGATCCCCGGCTTTCTACGGGCCGCAGTACTTGGTCAGCCACGGCGTCGTTCTGGTCACTGTGAACTACCGGTTGAACGCGTATGGATTCTTGAACTTGCACACTAAAGACGCTCCGGGTAACGCGGGCTTGAAGGATATTAGGGCCGCTTTGCGTTGGATCCAAAAGAACATTGCCAATTTCAACGGTGACCCTGACAACGTGACGGTGTTCGGCCAAGGTACAGGTGGAACTGCCGCTATTTACATGGCGTTCTCCGACTCCACGCAAGGATTGTTCCATAAGATCATATCGGAGAGCGGCACACCCTTCGCGCCGCAGTCCTTCGATCCTGATCCTTTGGCGACGGCAAAACAAGTCGCTAGAAGTTTAGAACTGATTACCGAAGAGCCCAGTAAACTCTTCAAGCTGTACAACGATGCTCCCGTAGTCAAACTGGAAGAGGCTATTGGCATGCAGATGAACTCCAGGTCTGTCTTCGTTCCATCAGTGGAAACGGTATTCGACGACGAAGAACCTTTCTTAATTGACACTCCATACAATATTCTGAAAAAGAAGAAATTCCAAAGTTGTCCAATGATCATGGGAATGAATACGGTGGAAGGCTTAACATCAACCATGGACTTTTTTACCGTTACTAGCCAAATGAATCGAATCATGAACGAGGATTACTCCGCCTTGGATCAGAGGAGCATGGTCGTACCGAAAAAAGAACGAGAAGAGTTCAGAGAAGTTCTGAAGGAGACGTATTTCTCTAACACTACTTCGGACGAAGCGCTTATAGGTGGAATTATAAACTTGAATTCAGACTTTTCCTGCGTCGGTCCAATGTGTTTATTCGCCGAAATGTATGCCAACTCCTCGGGCCAGCCGATGTACCAGTACATCTTCAACTACATCGGCACTAGAAACCTTGGAAAATTGCTTACGAACTCCAGTCTTCCGGCCACTTCGAACTTGGACGAACTATTCTATATCTTCGAGTTGGAGAGAATGCCTCTGCCTCTGGACGAGAACGATGCAAGGATAATAACATTCATGACGATGATGTGGACCAACTTCGCCAAAACCGGGTGAGTTGTTGCTCTAGAGCATTATTTTATTATCTCTCTTAATAAAGTCTTTTTACAGAGCAACGGAGAGCACAATCCTCTCCATTGCTCTCTGAGTAACTTTAAGCCTTCTGATGAGGACCACTGCCGTATATTATCACCAGCAACACTGGTCGAAGACTTTCGCTCTGCTAAAGGTCACAGGAATTCACTGGATGCGGGCAGTGTACGTCTGGTCATTGTGGCAAATAAGAGGCGAGGCCTATGCCCAGCAGTGGACGAGTGTGGGCAGATGAGAGTGTTTTCTCCATCTCATCATCCAAATAAACTTATTTACAAGGTTCACGTAAGCCACTATGTGTGCAGAGTGGTTATTGGAACGAGTTAAGACATACTTCGAAGCCGTAAACAGGTATTTTTGCTAAGTCATTCCAAACATGTACGTATTGAAGGGTAACTTCCACGGACAATTGTAACAAACAGTAACCTACCGTCATAAAGTTGCCTTGTTGCTGGCCGTAGATGAGCATGATTACTATAGCTTGCCTATTATTTTTCATTGCTTTTATGGGCAAGCTAGTGCCCTAGACACGTCCTTACGAATCCATCAGATCCAATAGCTCTTGCATTAGACACCTTCAGCTCTAACATTAGGGGCAGGCTTAGGGTCCCCGGTAACTGTACTCGTCGAGCTCAGCAAAGAGTTCGACGTGCAACCTGACCCATGCATCATCCCGCTGAGTTTCTTGCTAGAACTTCTCAGTGGGTCGCGATTCGGATCCTTTAGCAAACCCACTCCTTCTGGATGAGCCCTTGGTCGACCGCCTGTCCTGGTGAAACTGGAAAGGCCTCCGGGCCGCCATTAATCCTTCATTCACAAAAAAAACAAGCTAGTGGCATATGGTGGTGAGTTGTCATCGTCATTAGGGATCCTCCCGATCCAGTAACGGTGCTTTTAAGTACGTTATCCGACAGTCTCATCGCTAAGTCCATCATCATCATCATGATCATTCTCCTGCCCTTCTCCCAGTCACCTGTTACACTTATCGTCTTTCACGCAAACCATAATTTTTTTCTTCGGTCTACCTCTTCCTTTTTTTTTATTGCTTAGATGGGTGGACGAGGTCACAGTCCACCTGGTGTTAAGTGGTTACCGGAGCCCATTGACATCTACAACGTAAATGCGCCACCCACCTTGAGATATAAGTTCTAAAGTCTCAGTATAGTTACAACGACTGCCCCACCATTCAAGCCGAAACGCATTACTGATTCACGGCAGAAATAGGCGGGGTGGTGATACCTACCCGTGCGGACTCACAAGAGGTCCTACCACAATATATCCTCTATACCCTTCCACATTCATAGTTAAAACTCTCTTACCAACTCATTGTCATTTCATCTCATCACATGTCCATATCTCATTGCGTCGCCAAGTCCATGGACCTCAATAGGCATTTAAGTAGCCCGCGAACTAGACATTGAAAAGGAATTGTTTAAGAATCAATGCCAGTATCACCGATACTTATAGCTTTGTGTGCTTATTAATAGTTTTTTAACGTTCTCGTTAGCGTAAAAGTTAACTCTTATTTGTATGAAGTTGGAACCTTTGCCTACGTTTGCCGCTAGGGGCGCTGTTCCAACTGCATACAAATTCGAGTTAACTTTTACGCTATCGAGAACGTTCAAACACTCGCAATAAGCACACTGACCGGCTGATGTTTTTCTCGCTGCAGATGTCCGACGCCGGACCCTGAAAACGGGGAATGGCTGCCGTACCCTCACAACTTGGCCATCGCTCTGGAGCCTCTGTACGTGGCGCCGCTCACATCAGACCGGGCGCACTTTTGGCGCACCCTGTACGAAAAATATGGCGCCGAACTCATATAATAATCTAATGTAGCGGAGAGACGCCATTTTGAATGCTACCCACCTTTCGTATTTAAAGTTTCCAAAATTCTAATCCAACGCTAAGATCGACAATTCAAGAATATCGATTATTATTATTAATTAACTAATAACACCGTTTTATTGTTGGGTAATGTTGTTTCGAATCGGAAATCCAAAATGGCTGAATCCAAATTGATATGGTTTTCTCTCTGCATTTAACAAACACGGACTTCATGCTTCTAGTAACTAACATAAAGGAATTTGTGAGGTTATAAAATTTTCGTTAATTACCTACATTAAAAAAGGATATTTTCGAAGGCAGCTTTGAGGCATTGACCTCAAAACTCTAATCGATGACCAATCGACACCGTTGTCGAGAAAGTCCTGTGTAAACTTTGTATCTGATTCATTGGTGAATAAACAAAAAAATATAATAAGTATATATCCCAATAGCTTCATATTGAAAATTAAAAAAAAAAAATACAAAATTTTATCATCACAAATTCCTATGAATATCTTATTTATTAATTTCGGATTAAATCAAAATTATTTTGTTTCGATCATAATCTGATGTATATATATATATATATTTTTATTAAGTATTTCTCAATTGTAATTTGGAAGAGTAACAAAAAAAAAATTTAAAAATTATTCTTTTCGGCCAATACAAAAATTTTTGTTTTATTGTATCAGTAAATTAAGCTATTTATTTACTATTATTAGCTATTTAAGTTATTTATTGTCCAGTAAATTATTGTTTTATAGAATTCAAATATTTTATTTTACGTCTTTGTGATCTAATTGATTTTAAATTCATTCAATATGGTAGCATTTTTCTTCCAAGTGTGAATGAACTATGGAGGGTAGAACTAAGCATCATCATCTCAGAATATTAAAAAGTGTCCACTGCAAGGGAGCCAATTAAGGTGGCGCCACGGTAGCAAGTGGAAGGATTCTAAAAACAGCGCCATAAATTACACACTTGACAATCCCGATTCTGCAGGATAGCCGTCGGAGCACCATGGTTCCAGAGGAACGTGGACCTCCACGATGACCTGGAGCTCGACCCCGTCAGTAAGTATCTACAGTCGGCATCGCTGCGCCACTTTGAGAAGACGGCACGACATGAGAACCCTCTTGTCATGGCCGCTGGAAACTACATACCCGATCCTGTAAACCGAACGGTAAACCGTCGACGTCGCCCAAAGCACGTCATCACGGATCCTCCTGATCCATTAACGGTGCTTTTAGGCAATACAAGCACCGGTCACCGTCCTCGTCGAACCCGTCGCTTGCGACGAAGGGCCCGACGAGCGAATTAACCCACAGACACAGCCCACTGAGTTTCTCGCCGGATCTTCTCAGTGCAATTCTCCGGTTTGAGCCCCGTGAGCTCACCTACACAAGCTAGGGTAAGCTGAAATAGCCTCTCAAGGCTATCAGCATAGGTAGGAAAAAAAAAAAAAACACACACTTGACTTCGATCCAGCATTCTTCACTTTATTTAACACTGTTATGGTTCTGCAGAGGGACTTCAGTTCCCTCTGTACCTTGTACCATATGTTGCATGGGAAGTAGTCTGAGGAAATGTTTGAGATGATCCATTATCTCCATTTTACCATCGCACCGCCCGCCACCGGAGTAGAGTTCGTCCATAATACCTGGAGCCACTGCGTTCACCCACAGTGCGTTTCCAGAGATCTTTTTGCCACGAACCATCCGACTTTGGAATGTTCTCCCTTTAACGGTGTTTCCCGAGCGCTATGATATGTCCTTCTTCAAACGAGGCTTGCGGGGAGAACTTAACGGTAGGCAGTGTCTTCGTTGTGCCCCTGGCATTGTTGAAGTTCATGGGCGATCATAATCACTCATTATCAGGGCCCACCTGATGGCCGTACGCTCGTCTGTCTACTAGGGCAATAAAAAAAAATCATATAATTTCATTTCATTTCACTTCCTACACTAGCGCTATTTCGGTGATTCTTCCACCAATATCTTGCTGTTTACAGAAGGACGCTTTTTCAGCTTGTCCCCTATACAAGATGGTGCTTACCTCTACTCTCCATGATGTGAACTTAACGCGCGTTGGGCATTTCTAATGTCAGACAACGCTTACAACATTTTCAAGATAATCTTGCATATATACAAGTACCGAACAACAACATTCGGAGCCCTAAACACGTCATTACGGATCTTCCCGATCCATTAACGGTGCTTTTAGGTACCTCAAGCACCGGACACGTCCTCGCCGAACCCGCCGAACAAAGAGCTCGGCGAGTAAATTAACCCACAGACACAGCCCACTCTGAGTTTCTCGCCGGATTTTCTCAGTGGGTCATGTTTCCGATTCGGTGGTAGATTCTGCGAAAAACTGCTCTTGCTTAGGGCCTTGCTAAAACAACATTCGGACCGTCTGTCTATCGAGCAATATCACCCGCTCGGTGGAAGATCTTCCCTATGTCGTATACCTACAGATATCAGAGAATTTTTTAGGCTCCCAACCTAACTTACTTTTCGTACATAGTAGTTGTACATAGATCTGGTATACTATAGAATTATGTCTATATGTATAAGCAACTTAAAGTCAGGCGAGGTTTCCGCGCTTAATTAATATGTTGAGTTGACGATCTGCAGATTTTGGGAGCGCAGACCAAATGATGTTTTTAAGGCCCTACCTATTTGATGACCCCCTTGCACTCTCTCAGAGCTCTCGTCAGAAGACGGGTAGAGTAGGGGAGCTTTAGTGGTCAACGCTAGAACCAGACCCGCGGCGCCACCCCGAGGACACATGTCTTGACATTTCCAGGAAACACGGAGATGATCTACGGACTACTGGTCGCAGCTTAACTGGTCTCAACAGATCCTCACCACATTTCATGATTGAAAATCTACGATGCTTACTAGCCAAGGAAAGGATAAGATGGCACATGGTGGTGGAGAGTCGTGGCCACGTGTCTTTGATAAGCCTTATATTGTAGTATAATTGTAATTTCATGAACATTGGTGTCTGGCACGAGTTTGCCACTATGTTAAATGTCTGGCATTGAATAACGTGATTTCTAATAATATTCTGAAGGTAATACAAAAAAATCGCACTTTATAATTTGATGAATTTAGATCGGTATTTTACACACCTTTAGTACCGTGTACCTGCTCTGCTATTCCTGCCAAAGACACGGTAACCCAAACATCATAGTGGTCCATCGTTCTTCCCTGTGTTGGGAGCATGCGCTGACAAACTTTCAGCTTTCATAAAATAACGAAGGTCTGGGGTTCACGGGCTCTTAGACTATTTGTTATAGCACACACATTTGCGCGCTACGTTCACAATTAACCAATTAGATGCGAGTGAAAACTTAAATAAAACTTCAGTTTAGTCTAAAAATGTATATAATAATTGAAGTTATTAGTCGTCATAAATACCTTTTTTGCCAACGAACGGTATAAACGTTCTACCGATCATGCCGTCTTTATTTCTGGAATATTTTTTGCTTTTCTTCCTGTCGCCATCCCAGTCGTTTCGATTTGAATCCCAATTGTTTTTGAACTCTCTCCCTTTACCTTTGAATTCATATTTCTTAGGGAATCGATAATCGTTTTCTGGTCTTTCTTCGCCGGGCCATCTCTTCGTGTTCTCGAACATTCCTTCGGGTTTGAGCGCGTCTCTATTTGCGCCGTGGTTCCCGCCAATCTTTTGCCAATCATTCTTCAACGATTTCGCTTTACTCTTGTTCTTAAATCTTTTCTTTCCCTCGTTTTTATCGTCTCTGTCGTATCGCTCTGTGACTAAATCATCTGTGCGTTTTTCGGCACTATATTTGTCAATAACGTTGTTTTCGTTCGCGGAATTTCTTGCTACGACGCCGTCGCCATCTTGAAATGCTTCGGCTGACATTTGTGCTTCTTTGGCTGTTGGTAAATTTCGATTGATTGTAACTAATGCTGGGTGTGGAAACAAATTAACTGTGTATTATTAACATTTTTGCGATTTTAATGTGAATTACAGATTTCAGTAAGTACGCAAGCAAGTTTGAAGGGTATTATTTGCTATCAGCATCAACAGTTCGATGATTTTAATTGAACTTCAATTAAGTTTACTTAATTCAAATAGCTAAAGAATTTTTTTTTGTTACAATATTTTTACCAAATGCTTAAACTTTTAATGGCTCTCCTGTGAAGTTGCAAAAATGTCGCTTAAGCCTTTTAAAATAACCGTTCACCCGTCGATATTAAAATATGTATTAGGTACAATATAGCGATCCTTACCTTCGTTGTTACCAGAGAATCTTCTTAACGCGTCTAAATAATGTACCAAATCGTCATTCTTCCAGTTCTGCGAAGGAAACCGCCTAAAAGAGAGTCGTTTAATATTAAAATGCTTTTTATGATGAAAGGATTACTGACAATGTTGTTCCTATACTTTATGAGGTTAGTGACAAATTCATCGAACCTCGCTTAAAAATAAAGTATTTACTTAAGTCTTAATTAAAAAACTAAAATTAAGTCGTCGTGGCCTAATGCCGGATTGACATTACGAAATTAGTGTCATGCATGTTGAGCTCAGTTTCACGAAAGTAGTTTCGATATATGCGAAAGTAATTTCGTTAAAAAATTAGTGTCGCGAAATCCACAGTATCGCAGTAACCATGGCGCCATCAGCATCAAAGCTATAATTTGCTATATTCAATGTAGGTAAAGAAATGCTTATATACCTATAAACTTAAAAAAAGACTATCAAAAAAAAAAAAGATTCGAGGATGGTCAACAAGAAGGCATTTAGGTGCAATGAAGTTAGTCTCTCAATTAGCAGATGAAGATCCTGAGAGTATAAAAACTATTTTCGAATGAGTGAAGATAATTTTGTTTTTTACTGTAGGTGTTTCGGGTCCCAGAGACACCTTTGTCGCTGATATTCATTAATAAGATCTAATTTTTTCCTGTACTCCATCGTTGGTTTGCCATTTTCAAGACTTGAAGCGCGTCCGAACTAACAATACACACGTCCGCACAGCGCAGGCCCTTTCGCGACATTAGTTTCACGTCGCGTCTACACTATGAAATTAGTTGCATGACACTAATTTCACCAAAAAATCGCGCAGGGCACGAAACTAATTTGCATGCATGAAATTATGCATGCATTACGAAAGTATTAAATTACACGTGAAACTGTTGGTAAAACTAATGTCACGAAATTAATTTCACGCCACTAATTTCGTAATGTAAATTCGCCTTAAAGGATAAGACGTTCGGTGCATTCGTATCTAGCGATGCGGTGTTCGAATCCCGCAAGCGAGTACCAGTTTTTCTAATGAAATACGTATTTAACAAATGTTCACGATTGACTTGCACAGTGAAGGAATAACATCGTGTAAAAAAACATAAAGCAAACCCGCAAAATTATAATTTGCGTAATTACTGGTGGTAGGACCTCTTATGAGTCCGCGCGGGTAGGTACCACCGCCCTGCCTGTTTCTGCCGTGAAGCAGTAATGCGTTTCGGTTTGAAGGGTGAGGCAGCCGTTGTAACTATACTGAGACCTTATAACTCGTATCTCAAGGTGGATGGCGGCATTTACGTTGTAAAATATCTATGGACTCCGGTAACCACTTAACATCAGGTGGGTCGTGAGCTCGTCCACCCATCTAACTAATAAAAAAAAATCTTGTTATTTAAGTTTAACAAATCATTGTACCAGTTACTACAGACAGTGTCATTAACAGTGTGGACATTTTAGTTGATTATTTTGTGTTGTATCGTTGTATGTGTGTCATTGCGAGCCCACACGGGTAGGCTCGACCAGTTTGTTTATTTTTAGCGCTAAGCCATGGGTCGTTGTCGCTTAAAACATGGGACCGGCGTTATGCTATACAGCTAAGACTTCCACCTCACGTGTCCATGGACTCCTTTAATCAGTTAAATTAACCAATTGCCCCTACGGCATGTCGATCTGTGAGTGAAGTAAAAAAACAGCTCGCTCTAGTCCGACTTTTCTAACCGAAAGACTAGATGGCGCTATTATAAAAAGAACCTAGTCAATAGATGGCGTTAGGTGTATCAAAAGAGATAATCTTCTGATTTAAAAGCTTGCAGACTTACTCCGCGTTGTTATCGTTGTTCACGTAAGCTTCCAAAACTTCAGGGTTACGTATAAAATATATTCTCTTAGTTTTCGGTCTCATTCGGTACGCGTTGTTATTGTCTTGCAGGAACTCGAAATAATCTCGAATATTACCAGTCATTAGATCCATGTCGACGTAATCTTCGTCTGGAAATGCATTTGTGATAATACATGCGCCATCTATTGTGTATTGATAGTACTAAGGCATAGAAGCGCCTATACAAGGCTGAGTAAATCGGATAAAAAATATCCTTTCCTCTTACGAGTATTATATGTATTAGATGATAACGGTGAATGTTTAGCACAGAATATCGTCTTGAACAGAACAGAAATTGAACAATCAATTCTACTGTTTCCTTTTTTTCCTACCTAAGCTGTTGGTCTAGAGAGACCATATCAACGTAACATTAATTAGCAGGTGAGCTCATGGGGCTTAAGCCTGACGTTGTTGCTAACACGAACCCTAGCAAGAGCCGTGCTTCGCAGAATCTACCACCGGATCGGAACGCGACCCTGAGAAAATCCGGCGAGAAACTCAGTGGGCTGTGTCTGTGGGTTAATTTACTTGCCGAGCCCTTCGTCGCAAGCGACGGATTCGCCGAGAACGATGACCGGTCCTTAGGATACATAAGAGCACCCTTAATGGATCGGGAGGATCTGAAATGACGTGTCAACTGTTTCAACTATCAAGCACGTAATGTATGTATCACAAAATAAGCCTATGCTTTTTTGACAAACCACCCTTTCATTCTTTAAAGAGATACCTAGCTCACAAGTTACAACTCTCATCTAAGCAGTATTTTATAACACAGACGAGCATACAGCCCACTCGATGGTGAGTTGTTACCGTCGCTCATGGACCACAACGCCAGAGACACGTATCTGTCAGCTTATACCATTAATATTTACACAACTACTAATTAGAAACACTCCCTCGATAGCAGATGGCGCCAGCTATACTTTCACGCCTTGATTATACCATCCGTGAATTTAGGTAAGTGACAATATTATTAACTACACCCCTGGCGTCTATGAGCGACAGTAACTAGTTACCGCGGGAATTCGTTTACCAATCTACGCCAAGAAAATAATAATTTATTAGCCTAAAGTCATTGCCTGTAAAGTCGGCTTACGGACGATAGTTTTATGTGAAAATGTCAGTAGCAGAACTATTCGAACTGCTGGCTCTGACGTTATGCGAGAAGAGAGCTATATAGATGTGTCACAAGCCAACGCTTCGGCCGATCGTGCCTTTCTATCGCTTGTTCGTGCTCTCGCTCGCATGCTCAGGCTCGGGCGGAACGTGACACTTTTTCGTGCGTGCAACCGGTATCCATCGATTTATAAGGCGCTATCTCGTCAATATTATATAGACTTATTGTACTCTTCGTTTCTGAAATGGGAAATCACCAATATCACGGGAGTTCTTCCATTCAAAATCTCGATTCACTTTGTTGATTAGTTCAATTGTGTTCCTGTACAGTTCGTCGTCCATTGCGGCTTTCTTGTTTACGTTCAAGGCGATTACTTCGCGATTTGCAAAGACTGAAATACAGTAATGCGAAATTGATTTTGATTACATACTTAAAAATAATGAAATTAATTTATTTGCTGATATTGTGAACGTTGAATGTAACATAACCCCTCAAACACATCCCTCTGAGTTTCTCGCCGGTTCTTCTCAGTGGGTCGCGTTTCCGATCCGGTGGTAGATTCTGCGAAACACTGCTCTTGCTAGGGCCAGTGTTAGAACAACATTCGGACCGTCGGTCTGTCGAGCAATATCACCCGCTCGGTAGAAGATCTTCCCTATGTCGTATACCTACAGATATCAGAGAATTTTTTAGGCTCCCAACCTAATTACTTTTCGTACATAGTAGTTGTACATAGATCTGGTATACTATAGAATTGTGTCTATATCTATAATCTTCCGGTTTGAGCCCCGAGAGCTCACCTACGCGCTAGTATAACGCTGATATAGCCTCTCAAGGCTATAGGTATAGGTAGGGAAGGAAAAAAGGTAAGCTAACTTACCTACGCAGAAACATATCAGAGAAATCAATTTCATGGTTTGTCCGTTTAGCGCGTCCAGAAATATATAATAGCATTTTTATCGTAAGAATATTAAAAAAAACTACAAAAAATATAAAAATCGAATAGTTTTATTAAGCATAAACATTGTACAGAGTTTTATTGTTATTCTTTTTTTTAAATTGTATATGTTTTAATGGGATTTTTTGTGTTTGGAAAATCCAAGATTCGGAGGGTTCCAAGTTCCACGCAGACACTGTATTGCTCTTATATCTTAAATCTTGGAACCAGATAAGACTCTATTATTAACGTCCCATGCCATTTTTAACTGGTAGTAGTTTGGTAGTAGATTACAGATAGTAGGACCTCTTGTGAGTCCGCGCGGGCAGGTACCACCACCCTGCCTATTTCTGCCGCGAAGCAGTAATTTGTTTCGGTTTAATGGGTGGGGTACCTGTTGTAACTATACTGAGTCCTTAGAACTCATATCTTAAGGTGGGTGGCGGCATTTACGTTGTAGATGTCTATGGGCTCCGATAATCACTTAATACCGAGCGAGCGGGAGGCTCGTCCACTCATCTATGCAATAAAAAATAAAAATAAAATATACATTTATAAATTACATATCACATCTGTAGCTCATAAGATAGACAAATGTTTAGTTTTAAAAACCTCATATGCGAGGAGACAGCGCGTGGTTACGATTGTGACCGCTACTGCCCATGTAATAAGGTTGACTTCCCCGCAACTTGTCATCATCAGACGGAAGGAAACGCCCGTGCTGACGCTTAGCAGGAAACGAATTCGGCAGCGTTTCAACGTTTATCGCGTCGACGTCCTAAATGATTATCATGCGATCATCATTCATTTGACACAAAGCTCGGCGATTAAGATAATAATTGTTAATACCGCTGGATAAGCACGTCAATACATTAAGGCCGCGGTGTAGAATCGATATTGTCTGTGATCTATTTCCTATTGCCGAATGATATTCCTATTTACGAAAATTGATATACATAGTTATTTGGCTAGTTAGGAATTTCTGATACACCAATTAGCAAACAAAAACTAAACTTCATAATTCCTTCTAATAAAACGATTAATACGATTTTTATGATTTTTTTAAATCCCAAACCTGACTTACTAGGCTAATCGAGGAGTATTAATGTACGATCCATTATTAGGTTCAATTTAACCACAAATGACGTGACACCGAAGTTCCAAATTTCCTTTCACATCCATTTGAGTCCGTTTTTATTTATTTATTTTTTATTACCCTTGTAGGCAGACGAGCACACGACCCACCTGATAGTGAGTGGTTATCGTCGCCCATGGCCTTCAGCAATGCCAGGGGCAGAGCCAAGCTACTGCCTACCGAAACAGAAAAAACAGAAACAGAAAATGAAAATTTCCGTACCTACAGAAAATGTCGGCCGGTTTGGAACCTATACGAATGCTCTGCGGAAATAGCTCTGGGAAATTGCTTAAAAGGATTTCTTATTTTCTTCCGCCATCTTCTTTCGCCGTCACATCACAACTAGATGCCACACATCATTTTGATCAAGCATCGTCTTGTCTGGAATCAGGGCGCGTTGTTTCCTGAGCGTTATGAAATTTCCTATGTCCAAGCAGAAGCAGTGGCTCGACTTGACTCCTGGCGTTGTCAGTGTCACGAGGCGACACAATAGCCAGTCAATAGTCGAAAAATATCCGCGTTCAGCGTTGTGAACTTAGCCTTATGAAACTTATCATTCGCTAA
The DNA here is from genome assembly GCF_030267445.1 of Bombyx mandarina. Classification (NCBI taxonomy): domain Eukaryota; kingdom Metazoa; phylum Arthropoda; class Insecta; order Lepidoptera; family Bombycidae; genus Bombyx; species Bombyx mandarina. The sequence goes on from NC_143218.1 coordinate 4,722,370, forward strand.
GTTGTGCAATAAATTGAAGGGTTTTAATTAGTGCGTGTCACTTCTTTGTCAACAATGGAGAGTTCTTGGGCGGGATTGATTATTTTGGGCCTCGCTGCTGCTTCAGGTACGTGGATCCCTTCTTATACATCTTGAAGTCATCACGGCCTAATGGATAAGACGCCCGTCCGTTCGTATCGAGTAACCCGTCTGTGTCGGTGTTCGAATCCCGCAGAGAGGTACCGCTTTTCTAATAACAAACTTACTTGGCAAATGTACCACTAATGTCTTCCACGATGTAGGGAGAACATTGTTTAAAAAATATATTAATATACGTAATTGAGCTTTGAGGCTTTTTTTATGGCAAATACTTTACCGGCAGGTTTTTGTCGATTTTCAATAGCTGGTGACTATGGAGGACGTGTAAACACTTACCATACTATATCATTGCTAATTATACTATTGCTAATACTAGTGGCCGAGGTCACAGCCTATTTGGTGTTAAGTGGTCATGGCAGTCCATAGACATCAACAACGTAAATGCCGATATCCACCTTGGGACATAGGGTGTTCTAAGGTCTTAGTTTTTACAGTATAACGCCTGCCCAGCCCTTCAAACCGAAACGCATTACTGCTTCACGGCAGAAATAGGCAGGGTGATGGTAGAAACTCATGTTAGCTCACAAGAAGTCTTATTAGAACAAACTCTACATTAAAAATGCTGTTTCACCGTCTGTGCTTGTCGCTTACAAAGGTCAATGTCTTACAGCACACAGCTTCGACAATGGGGTCCTGTTAAAGCTGGAGAGCCCTCGCTACCAGCACGTCCAGGGTCCGGACGGTCTCCACCTCGAAGACCTGTGGCTAAAAGTTAAAGACCAAAAGGAGTCTGACCAATACGAGCCAGAGAGAGACAACGCATATCACTTATTCACCAGGCGAGTTAATAAGACTTGTACTATGACGTCAGTAAAGACCTTTAAGAGAAAAATTGTTCTTCTTGTCATCTCCCTATACGGCATTGGCTATTGGAGCAGCGGTCTCTGGACTCACACTCTTCTCTCGCATTTCCTCTCAGACACAGGCCATGCAAGCATTCTCAAAAAGCCCCCTTCCCTGGAAGATACCACACACATTTCTCTTCATCATCACCAGCTTAAAACTGTTGGAGCCTCTCTAATTGCACGCCACTGAGAACGATCCTCGGCTTCTCTCATCCAGCTTTCGCAATTCCTAAAAGAATTCACACATTTCTATTTCATTCGTAGAAGTCATATTTGTGCTCTGAAATGAACTTCAATCTATGTTCATTATGAATGCGAGCCACGAAGAGACTCCTCAGTGGAGTGGGGTGGAGTGACAGGTCTGTGCCTATCCGGCCCCAGAGGCATAAACGATGCATTTAAACGCTTCAAGCGCGAACCGTCGATAGATCGACACTCTATTAATGCGTTTAAATTCGGAGCGTCGGAATACCGACTATTGCGCGGTTCGATTATAGGTATTGGGTAGATGTTCGACCAGCCCATACCGTGGGCCCCGAAGGTCAAATATTTAGGCGTCACCCTCGACAGTAGGATGACATTCCGCCCCCACATCAAGACGGTACGCGATCGTGCCGCCTTCATTCTAGGACGTCTCTACCCGATGATATGTAGGCGAAGTAAAATGTCCCTTAGAAATAAGGTGACACTCTACAAAACTTGCATACGCCCCGTCATGACCTATGCAAGTGTAGTGTTCGCTCACGCGGCCCGCATACACTTGAAATCATTCCAAGTCATTCAATCCCGTTTTTGCAGGATAGCCGTCGGAGCCCCGTGGTTCGTCAGGAACGTCGACCTCCATGACGACCTGGACTTAGAGTCCACCAGTAAGTATATGCAGTCGGCGTCAATGCGCCACTTCGATAAAGCGGCACGACACGAGAACGCTCTCATCGTGGCCGCCGGTAACTACATTCCCGATCCTGCGGACAGAATGGAAAGCAGTCGACGTCGCCCAAAACACGTCATCTCGGATCCTCCCGATCCACTAACGGTGCTTCTAGGTACTTCAAGCACCGGTCACCGTTCTCGTCGAACCCGTCGTTTGCGACGAAGGGCTCGACGAGTAAATTAACTCCCAGACACAGCCCACTGAGTTTCTCGCCGGATCTTCTCAGTGGGTCGCGTTTCCGATCCGGTGGTAGATTCTGCGAAGCACGGCTCTTGCTAGGGTTCGTGTTAGCAACGTCATCAGGTTTGACCCCGTGAGCTCACCTACAAAAGTTAGGGTTACGCTGACATAGCCTCTCAAGGCTCTCAGCTTAGGTAGGAAAAAAAAAAAAAAAAAAAAGTTATTGGGTATCAACCTATAGGGACGTGTCTTGGAGCGCGTAGCTAAACGAAAGGCAGCACGATTCCCGAGAGATGGCAGCACGATTGCGGTATCGTCGGAACTTGGCTAACTTCGTGCTACGACAGAGCCTAGCCGATGGAGGCGCGTAGACGCCATCATACTTACCAACCAGCCTTCTTGAAGAGCGGTGCCTCCGTCCTAAGAGCTGTCATTCGTTTTCGTTTACTAACGTCAAGAGAAGATTTCTATATTGTTCTAAGTCAACAAATATGATTGGTTTACTCAATATTTCTCTTAGCTCGAACACCCTATTCGCCCCTACGTTGTCTGACGACAGTGTTAATAATTGTGGCTTCTCCGACATATAATTATACCTAGTCAGGTCATAAATTCTGTCACATGTTTAATGTAAAATAATTGAAACAAGTTTATTCATTATGTAACCATTCATATACCAAAATGAACTTAACAAAACATAGATTCTTATGACACTAAAGTTTATTCAAAACGACCTCCGTGATGTTGAATACAGGCCTTCAATCTGCGCGGCCAGTCGTCTATCGCAGCACGAACGAGGTCCATGTCAATATCGGCGGCTGCCTTAATCAAGGCTGTCTTGAGTGACTCCAAATTGGGATGAGGCTTTGAGCACGCCTTTTCCTCCAAGTGTTGCCATATCTTGTAATCTAACGGATTCAAATCTGGACTGGAGGAGGGCCAGTCTTCGTGCCGGATGAAGTCGATTTCACGCGCCGCCAGCCAGTCTTGTGTGCTCTTCGCTCTATGAGCTGGCGCCGAATCTTGTTGGAATACCCAGTGCCTGTTATTGAACATGGTATGAGAAACAGGTTCCACGAGGTTCGTCAGGACTGTATTTTGATACACAACTGCATTCGTTTTTACACCTTTCTCACAAAAATGTACCCCTGTTAAGCCCCAATAAGAAACTCCCAACCATACCATGAGCGAGGATGGAAAATGACCTCGATGGACACGCGGAATACGGTTGCTCGCTTCTTCACTACTGTGTGCGTACACCTTATCATTTTGTTTGTTGTAGCTCTCTTCTACGGTAAAATTTTTTTCATTCGAAAAAAGATTTTCCCGATATTTTTTTCCCGCGTACCGCTTCAACAAAGCGCGGCATCTCTTCAGTCTCAGGTCCATTAGACGAGCATTCAAACGATGTCCTGTTTTTCTTCGATATGCCCGAAGCCCTAAGTCTTCATTTAACACCCTTTTCACCTTGGTTCTGCTTAACCCCATCTGAAGGGCTAACAGTTTCTGCTTACGTTTGGGATTTCTTTGAATTCGCGCCTTCACAGCTTTTATCACTGCTGGAGTCCTAACAGAGCGAGGGCGACCCATTCCGATAGAGGCACCCGTCACGTGCGGACGTGCTCATCGACCACTCGATTGCCCGGCCTTTGTTCGCCCGGCTTTTGTTAGCCCGGCCATTGTTCGCGCGGCCTGTGTTCGTGGTACATCTGCCGACCAAGTGTTTTTTCTAGAAGTTTTTAATTGTTTTGTTTACTTTTGTTATTTCTGTGTTCGTGGTACATCTGCCGACAAACTGTCTTCCTGGAAGTGTTTAATTGTTTTGTTTCTTTTTGTTATTTCCGTTTTGTTGTGTTTTTTTCTTTGTCCTGTAGTAATCGTGCCGCATCGCCACCTGTGTTCAATAGAACCGCTCAGGTCCAAGAATTTGGGGCCTCGCCGCAAGGCGAGTGTTTTCTAAGACCCAGGGTAGCCCCACCTGGGCACGTAGCCATCATGGACGCTGTATTTGCGGAATTTCTCCGGCTTCGCTACCCAAAGCTCACTTCCGAGTTTCAGGCCTCCAAGGCCGATCACACCGCGAGCCCTCTCGTGGACTCCGCCGAGCTCGCTGCTCCTGCGTCGCCTGTACCTGCGTGCAAAGCTTCTGCATCGAGCACCGCAGCCTCCGTCGTACCTGCCGTTCCCGCGTCGCCTATAATGGCGAGTAAAACTGCTGCGTCGTCCGCCGTGGTCACCGTTCCAGCAGCGCGATCATCCGCGGCCTCCGTCGCACCCTCCAAAACACCTACTCGTAGGTCACCTGCGCCCGCCTCCTCGTCCTCCGACTCTGACTCGGAGATGGAGGTCGACCTCGCCCCCGCCTCATCGACGGATGGATTCACCCTGGTGCAAAAGGGTAAGAAGCGTGCCGCAGAGTCTCGATCTCCCGCGGCCGCTAAAATTAGCAAAGCCGCGAACGCGTCGCGCCCCCGCCCTCAGACTCCCGTTGCGCCTCCAGCCCGTGCCACTCCGTCGCCGCGTCCGGTGGCACAAAATAAAACCCAGACCCCTCCCCCGGTAATCCTTCAAGAGAAGGCAGCTTGGGAACGAGTTTCCCTGGCCCTTAAGGCCAAAAATATCAATTTCACGAATGCCCGTAACCTCGCGAAGGGCATTCAAATTAAGGTTCGAACACCCGACGACCATAGGGCCCTCTCTTCTTACCTCCGTAAGGAGCGTATAAGTTTCCACACGTATACGCTCCAGGAGGAGCGCGAACTCCGTGCCGTTATACGTGGCATCCCTAAAGAGTTGGATGCCGAGCTCGTTAAGGCCGACCTTCTCGAACAAGGCCTACCGGTTAACTCCGTACACCGCATGCATACAGGCCGCGGAAGGGAGCCATATAATATGGTTCTCGTCGCCCTCCAGCCTACCCCCGAGGGTAAGCAAATATTCAACATCCGAACGGTCTGTAGCCTTTCCGGAATCGCAGTCGAAACCCCACACAAGAAAGGCACACCTAGCCAGTGCCATAACTGCCAATTATACGGGCATTCTTCCCGTAACTGTCACGCGCGCCCCCGATGCGTCAAGTGCTTAGGCGATCACGCCACGGCCCTATGCACTCGCGATCAAAAAACCGCGACGGAACCGCCTAGCTGCGTCCTGTGTCGAACACAGGGTCACCCCGCAAATTACCGCGGATGCCCCCGAGCCCCTAAAATAAATCGACACGTCGCCCGCCAAAACCGCCTCCGAGCTTCCGGCCCAGACATCAAAGCCTCGGCACCCTCTGTGTCGCAGGCTAAGCCAGCGTTCGTTTCGGCGCCGGTGCCCAGTGTCTCGGCCTGGGTGAAACCGCTGCCGTACACGAACACGGCTACAACTCCCTCCTCCGCGATTCGTCCCGCCCCCGCGACTTGCCCTCCGACCGCATCCGACAATCTCGCTTTAGCGATCGACTTCTTTCAGTCGATCAACTTTGAGCGCGTTAACGCTTTGGGCGACGCCATTCGCGCTGCCTCCACTGCACAACACTTTATCGCCGTTGTGCAAGAATACGCCGACGTATACGCGTCATTAAATACGTACGTCCTCCCCTCACTCCGCCGGTAATCAATGGCGTATATAAGTAGAATAAAGCCCCTATCCGTAACGATAGGATTTTTTAACGCTTACGGTCTCGCAAATCAACGTGATCAGGTTTCTGACTTTTTGCGTGACCATCAAATTGATATCTTTTTAGTGCAGGAGACCCTACTTAAGCCCGCGCGCCGTGACCCTAAAATCGCGAACTATAACATGGTCAGGAACGACAGGCTCTCTGCTCGTGGTGGTGGTACCGTCATTTACTATAGAAGAGCCCTGCATTGCGTCCCGCTCGATCCTCCCGCGCTCGCTAATATCGAAGCATCAGTGTGCCGAATCTCACTGACGGGACACGCGCCGATCGTTATCGCGTCCGTTTATCTTCCACCGGATAAGATCGTTCTAAGCAGTGATATCGAGGCGCTGCTCGGCATGGGGAGCTCTGTCATTCTGGCGGGCGACCTAAATTGTAAACACATCAGGTGGAACTCACACACTACAACCCCGAATGGCAGGCGGCTTGACGCGTTAGTCGATGATCTCGCCTTCGATATCGTCGCTCCGCTAACCCCGACTCACTACCCGCTAAATATCGCGCATCGCCCGGATATACTCGACATAGCGTTATTAAAAAGCGTAACTCTGCGCTTACACTCGATCGAAGTAGTTTCAGAGTTAGATTCAGACCACCGTCCCGTCGTTATGAAGCTCGGTCGCGCTCCCGATTCCGTTCCCGTCACGAGGACTGTGGTGGATTGGCACACGCTGGGCATCAGCCTGGCTGAATCTGATCCACCATTGCTCCCGTTTAACCCAGACTCTACCCCGTCTCCTCAGGATACCGCTGAAGCCATAGACATCTTAACGTCACACATCACCTCGACATTAGATAGGTCATCGAAACAAGTTGTAGCGGAGGACTTCCTTCACCGCTTCAAATTGTCCGACGATATTAGGGAACTCCTTAGAGCTAAGAACGCCTCGATACGCGCCTACGACAGGTATCCTACCGCGGAAAATCGTATTCGAATGCGTGCCCTACAACGCGACGTAAAGTCTCGCATCGCCGAAGTCCGAGATGCCAGATGGTCTGATTTCTTAGAAAGACTCGCGCCCTCTCAAAGGTCTTACTACCGCTTAGCTCGTACTCTCAAATCGGATACGGTAGTAACTATGCCCCCCCTCGTAGGCCCCTCAGGCCGACTCACGGCGTTCGATGATGATGAAAAAGCAGAGCTGCTGGCCGATACATTGCAAATCCAGTGCACGCCCAGCACTCAATCCGTGGACCCTGTTCATGTAGAATTTGTAGACAGTGAGGTAGAACGCAGAGTCTCCTTGCCACCCTCGGACGCGTTACTACCCGTCACCCCGATGGAAGTTAAAGACTTGATCAAAGACCTACGTCCTCGCAAGGCTCCCGGTTCCGACGGTATATCCAACCGCGTTATTAAACTTCTACCCGTCCAACTTATCGTGATGTTGGCATCTATTTTCAATGCCGCTATGGCGAACTGTATCTTTCCCGCGGTGTGGAAAGAAGCGGACGTTATCGGCATACATAAACCCGGTAAACCAAAAAATCATCCGACGAGCTACCGCCCGATTAGCCTCCTCATGTCTCTAGGCAAACTGTATGAGCGTCTGCTCTACAAACGCCTCAGAGACTTCGTCTCATCCAAGGGCATTCTCATCGATGAACAATTCGGATTCCGTACAAATCACTCATGCGTTCAACAGGTGCACCGCCTCACGGAGCACATTCTTGTGGGGCTTAATCGACCAAAACCGTTATACACGGGAGCTCTCTTCTTCGACGTCGCAAAAGCGTTCGACAAAGTCTGGCACAACGGTTTGATTTTCAAACTATTCAACATGGGCGTGCCGGATAGTCTCGTGCTCATCATACGGGACTTCTTGTCGAACCGCTCTTTTCGATATCGAGTCGAGGGAACCCGCTCCTCCCCACGACCTCTCACAGCTGGAGTCCTGCAAGGCTCTGTCCTCTCACCCCTCCTATTTAGGTTATTCGTTAACGATATTCCCCGGTCGCCGCCGACCCATTTAGCTTTATTCGCCGACGACACGACTGTTTACTATTCCAGTAGAAACAAGTCCCTAATCGCGAAGAAGCTTCAGAGCGCAGCCCTAGCCCTAGGACAGTGGGTCCGAAAATGGCGCATAGACATCAACCCAGCGAAAAGTACTGCGGTGCTATTTCAGAGGGGAAGCTCCACACGGATTTCCTCCCGTATTAGGAGGAGGAATCTCACACCCCCGATTACTCTCTTTAGTCAATCCATACATACCCTGGGCCAGGAAGGTCAAGTACCTGGGCGTTACCCTGGATGCATCGATGACATTCCGCCCGCATATAAAATCAGTCCGTGACCGTGCCGCGTTTATTCTCGGTAGACTCTACCCCATGATCTGTAAGCGGAGTAAAATGTCCCTTCGGAACAAGGTGACACTTTACAAAACTTGCATAAGGCCCGTCATGACTTACGCGAGTGTGGTGTTCGCTCACGCGGCCC